>NC_085880.1:23130456-23165456 GCF_034702125.1 Engraulis encrasicolus
TAGGCTGATCACATTATCCAAAATGAAACAGTTGCCACACAGATCATCTCTGGTTGAACATGGTGTATTTTGGGCAAGCTAGTTACAATTCCTACTAGCTAGATGGCAACAGGGGGGTGTATTTTGGTCATGAGAGGAAGTTTTTTTTTTGTCAGGCTGTGACACTAAAATCAGTAGAATACCTGTGTTAAAATCAGAGGGCAAGAAAGTAGACTACTGTCACAGGTGCTTTACTTTCAAAAATGATTTTGCTATGCTACTTTTGAGATTATAATAGTAAAAAGGGATGTTTTTGTCTTGACATTTCCTCTTGATGTGAGCTAATGCCCTGCCCTGACTGTTCCTAAGGACACTTCTGCCACCTACAGGAACAGTTAGAACATGACTAGAGGCGTGAAATTAATACACAACATAGGTCAGACCGTCCTCAAGGCGTGGCTGTAAAAAAACGCAATTATCGGCGAACGTCGTCGAAGGCAGGGGGCGTCACTATTCGAAATTACGTCATTCGACGGCTAAGGCAGCCAATGAGTTAACGAAAAAGAGAAACCAAATGGAGTGCAAAATTGACTGGCTACCTATGACTACCTATGGCACATTTTGCAAGTCTTGTCCTTGCAGGCCATCCTTCTCGGTTTTTCAAAAAAGAGTTCCAGTGCCCTGTTGTAATTAAACTGCCCTACTGGTGACTGTCGGTACCTTACCTGTCGCTTCTGCCTTATCTGTCGCTCTTGTCACCTGATTGGCTGAAATGAACGATCCATGTTTTAGAGGCTGTCCGGGTTATCGCCTGTTCATAAACAATCGTATTTTAAGTTTTCCTGGCAGACTGTTCGTTTTTATTTAAAAACAAAGCACCGTGAAGCAGAACATTAACATTGAAATCGCGTCGCATTCATCCATCTTGATGTACTGAAATGAATTTCGACACAGGCTTGTTATACCCCCTGATTTACTATGTTTACTGCTAAGCTAATGTATCACGTCGTGTAACACACGACTACCGGTACATTAAGTTTATATTGGCCGCGAAATATTTTACATCTGTAAGTTAATACAGTGTACTATTTTACATCTATAACCTATCTATAGCCTACTATTTCCACGATCTGCTTACCTTGATCCCCACAGATACCACGCAAAACGCTAAAATACGAGGGAATGCACTCATTGATATTGCTACTATGACAGACTGAGTGACTGGATTACATTAACTTGCTTTTCGTTTTTACCTGGTAACAATTCTATAATAATTATATTCTCTATAACATATCAAGGTTAAAATGCAACTAAGTAGAAGCTTGCAGTATTGGCAGGCAGTAGCCTATTTGAACAGTCTCAGCCATGCAAATGAGAAGAGGTTTTGCTACACAAAGATTATAAAAGAAAACTACCCCCTTATACACTGCATACCCCTAGACACACAGCATACTTGAATAAAAATAACATTTTGTTAAACAGGTGCATGAGTAAGGGACAGCTCTTCCACATACCCATGTCATTGTAATGGGGGCAGGCGTTTGTTTACATTTCAAAAAAACATCTTCATTTATTCCCAATAACATTCAAAAGGTTATGCAACATCAGCAGACAACTAGCAAACAGACAGTGATACCTTTTGGGATAGTATTTGGATTAGGACTATGT
The DNA here is from genome assembly GCF_034702125.1 of Engraulis encrasicolus. NCBI lineage: Eukaryota > Metazoa > Chordata > Actinopteri > Clupeiformes > Engraulidae > Engraulis > Engraulis encrasicolus. Next base: position 23,132,104 of record NC_085880.1, read on the forward strand.
TAAGAAGGTTTTTAATGCAATCAAAGTCTGCCCCATTAGAGTAGCTCAGATCTCAGAAAGAGCCGAGTCAAAAAATGCCAGCATCACCGGGTACTGACAAGTCAAGGGTAGCATGAGCTATACAACAGCATATTGAAATTGGCAGAAGCTATCTTTTAAGAGGCAAATGGTTGAGTAATCCAGTGCCACTTTGATGTTATGGGCATTCTAATTTACCAGAAATCACCAGACATAACCTTACATTCATTTTCAATGTTTTTTTTTTTGTGTTTTTTTTCTGGTGGCCCAAAATTGATGCAATGCCGCTGCCCATTGACTTCAATGGTGCGACACCTTCCATTCTAACACACATTGAGACACACTGCCATGCAAAGCAAGTAAGAGTGTGGGGAGATATAATCACAAACAGTAACTACATTCCTGTCCTGATGCATCTGCCAGATGGCAATCTAGCAAAGAACTTGTGCCGAGGGTGCAGTAACACATGGAGAACAATGATGTGATGCAGTATGTGATGGTTTATTAGCAGTTTTGTGGAGGATGTTCACAAGTGTCTTCTACAGGGTTCACAAGAAGTGTAGATTTTGCAGAGGTGTTGGTGACCCATGACTGGTCCTGGATGGTGCACCACCTTCACCGAATCTCCCCTGATGCTGATGAGTTGGACATGCTGGAAATGTCATCTAAAGTTTGGCAAAGAGAGAAGATTAGAGGAGAGTGCGTGCGTGTGTGCGTGTGTGTTATTAACCCATTTTAGCCTGATGCTGCATACACGATGCATTGTCCAAGGCGCCTGAAGTGACATGGGTGCATTCCAATATGCAGACTCCTGTCCATTCTCATGCAAGATGATGCAACTAATTTCACGTTTTTATGTGCCTCAGAGGCTGAGCAAGTTAGGTTTTTACCGCCCCTGGCAAAAAGTATGGAATCACCTGTCGTGGAGGATGTTCATTCAGTCATTTTTATTTTTAAGAAATATGATGGATCACAGACCCGACTCAGAACTGAACTCATTTCAAAGGGCAACTGTCTGGCCTTAAGAAACACCAAAAGAAATCATGAAAAGTAATTCCGTTAGTAAGAAAGAGTTACTTTTTTTAGAGCATGCATAGGGGAAAAAATATGGAATCACTCAGCTCTGAGGAAAAAAAATATGGAATCATGAAAAAGAAACACACAAACAAGCACTTGAGAGAATTTACAAAAGGATACTTCACTTTTTCTTTATTTATACCTGAATGCTTACACTATTGATTTATAGGGGGTTAAAAACTGTCCTTTGTCTTTTTTTTTTTAAAGTGAGAAGTTGGGCTGCATGTGGCGCCCGAGCCTCCAGTTGCCCATCCCTGCTGTACAGTATGCTAACAGAAAGGCTCTCATAGTATTTCAAATAATGGTCTATATAAAAACTGGTTATAATAGGTACAGTGCAGCATAAACAGGGTTGAGGGGGTGGTTTCTTTTATTTCGTTGTACCTACCGAGTTGTTTAGCCAATGTCTGTGTGACACGTTCATGCTGCCACCTCCACAGCATCCTCTTCACAACCGCAGGGGCAAAACACCTGAAAACATAATAATGTAATCCTTTTTCAGTCCAAGATATAGACTAGAAAATGAGTGACAGCATCAATCAGATATGCAAGTGTAGTGGACCCCCCATTTTTGGCTTTTTGTTATTCCCTTATTCTCACTCCCTGTCTTTTTGTTGTCCTGTCAGAAGTTGTCTTTTAGTTTAATTATGCTTTTGCACGTTTTCGCCAATAGATGGCATCATAGGACCAGCAATGAGTGCAGAGACCCTCTCTGGTGCAGTAGCCTCTGGGTCTTTCTCAAATGCAAGGCCAGTGTCCTTCCAAGTGTGTCAGCCTAATTAGTCACGCCCAGTGATTGGATACTTTTTGGTGAACTCTACAGAATATCCAATCACTGGGTATGACTAATAAAGGGTATCCAATCACTGGGCGTGCCTAATTAGGCTGATACACTTGGAAGGACACTGGCCTTGCATTTGAGAAAGAGTGACTTCGGTCACATAAAGAACGAAACGTGGAAGTGACAGGCTTTGTTATGATACAGAAGTAGGCCAGTGACAATGGCCTCACAATTTGGAGACACCCCAACCGGAGGTAGAACAAAACCCAAGAGAAGTCACATTTTGGGTGCTTTTTTTGTTTGGAGGTGCATATGAAAATGTGTAAAATTTTTAGGCTTAGCATTAAAATCACTTTGGCCAAGAATCATTTTCATGTATGGGACACCCTAGAGATGAGGAAAAACATTATTGGGTTTTGTTCTACCTCCGGTTGGGGTATCTCGAAAACGAAGGCCTTTTTGGGTCCATTGTCACTAGCCTAAAGGCAGCGGTGTCAGCTGTTCAGTTATGCTGAGGAAAATGTAAATAAACAACGAACTCTACACACTTGAGGACCTTATTCATTAAGTGTGCAACATAAGCATTCACACAATAATGCCACCAGGTCACATTTAAGATTTAATTAGGAGTATTTTGTTATGGATCTTATGTAGTGATAGACTTACCATTTCTTGTTATGGCATATCTGGCCTATTCCCAAGAGAAGGCTGATGTCCCTGTCTGTTGATCTGATTTTGACGTCGGCAAGATGCTTCGTGCTGTCTGGGTTTCAAACCTAGTGGTGAAATGACAAGGGATTTTATGTAAACAAAATGCTTATTTCAGTAAGTGTACATACAGTAAACAGATCTAAGAAGTTCCCAGAGCACCCTACGATAGCTGGCATGGTTGGCACGAAGACCCAAAGAGCAAAATTGTCCCAAGATTGTCTTCCAAACAATTCCACTCCAAACATTTTCCTTCTGAAATAAACAATGTCCATATCCAATCAAACCTCAGTAGGCAGCTATCTCGTCAGGTCGGCCTTACCATAGACACATCTGTGGCCCGTAAATTTACAATCTCAAACGTCATCGCCATATAATCAGAGAGATTCTAGAATATTTCTGATATAAGCCATGGCACAACACAAGCGTTTATTTGTATAATAAACAAGATATCTCGGCACGTTTGCGCTAGTTATCTGAACACTGATTGTTAACGAATATCCGAAATAGTGTAGAGCTAGCTGCCATTTATGTTATGCTAGCTAGGGTCAAGTCATCTCATCCAAACTAGCCACAGTAAGGGGGAAATTACGCTTCAAATGAACGGGAATGACTCAAAACATTAGAAATATATTGTTAGAATGTACCGTATACAATGTTAGTCTGTGAGGTTAAATAGTTTTCTTGCATATATATTTTTATATCCCAGTTACGTACCTTATCTTCTGCATGAATCGAGGCCTCCTGTTTCATTGGCACGAATGAACGAAAAATCCTGTCAGGGAGCGGAGCAGTTAACGCAGCCTTTTGTTTACAGTTGTTACCAGGGCAACGCAGCTAGGACCCCAAAGCGACAGATAAGGCAGAAGCGACAGGTAAGGTACCGACAGTGGCCCATTTATGCTAATTCTTGGGTTGCTGCTGACGTCATAGTGCTGCCCCCTGGTGGTGATCTACCGCTGCTGGTGGACAACCTGGGCTTGGAGCCATTGAAACCCATTCAAAACTTCATTTTTTCGATCTGACACAGAATATTTTTAATTATACCTAAAGACACACCATTGGACTTGTTTAAAAGCTGAGAACCTCAGCTTTCCATAACTGAAAGCGGTATTTTCCTAGCATCTACCAATCCGAAGGTAGCCCACTTTAAGTGCGGAATTACTTTTCTAAAGATAGCGTTTTGTTTCCTTGGAAACGGACGCGGTTTATGTGTTACGCATACGCTATTTGACTCGGTTTTGCACTATTATGGATGAATTTCTAATCTTGACATGTTAATGGACAATCTATGCGAATTTCATAATGTGTTTTTATGTGATATGGGAGTAAATGTGTTTACATCCCGTCTGGGATTTGTTAAACTAGCTGGCCCGCTAGTTAGCTAGCAAGTGCTAGGTCTCTACACTACATCATGTCAAAAGTGGAAAGATTTGCCGACACTCAAGGCTGTGGATATAATGAACTGGTTCTGTGAATGTTCTCAGAATGTTTTGCTTTGACAAATTGCTGATATTATAGCATTACATCCAAATCCTGGTGTTTCTTTGTTTATGCTTGGGCCATTGAGACAGATCGATTCTAATATCTATTACCAGAGAGAGTTTATTTCTGCTATTACTTACTTGCTAGCTAACTAGCGAACTAGCTAACAAATCCCAGACGGGCGTACTGTTAACACATTTTACTCCCATGTTACATAAAAACGCATTTTGAAACTCGCACAGATTGTCCATTAGAATGTCAAGATTAGAAATTCATCCATAATAATGCAAACCCGAGTCAAATAGCGTATGCGTAACACATAAACCGCTTCCGTTTCCAAGGAAACAAAACGCTATCTTTAGAAAAGTAATTCTGCACTTAAAGTAGGCTACCTTCGGATTGGTAGATGCTAGGAAAATACCGTTTTCAGGTATGGAAAGCTGAGGTTCTCAGCTTTTAAACAAGACCCATGGTGTGTCTTTGAATGGGTTTCAATGGCTCCAAGCCAGGGTTGTCCACCATTTCAAATTCGCGCGCTCCAGTGAAGGGGCATTCTGACATAACTGCAACCCAAGAATTGAAAATTAAAATTGTTTCAAAATATGGCCTCGAGGATGGACACACATGGCGTAGTAATAAATCCGACCACTAGGTGTCACCATTTAGTCCAACCGATGTTGTCCTAGTGCCTGCGCTTGAACATGCATTACAAGTTTTTTTTTTTTACAAGTTTTTTTTTTTTTAGGGAACGTAGCCAAGGCGGGGGTGGGGTTTAGTCAAGGCGGCCGCCTTGATAAGAAAGCGCTGGGGGAAAGCCTGGTAATGCATTGCAATGCATTGTAGAATTGAATCGGATCGGATTGGATTGGATCTCATAGAATTGAATCGAATCGAATTGCTACCTCCCGAATCGTGATCGAATCGGATCGTGAGGGCAGTGCCAATCCACACCACTAAAAAGCAATAACGAAACAACAGGATATTATATTTCTCCAATGGCAGATATATATATCCAACTCAAGGCTTACATGTACACAGGTCAGTGCAACCATCCCAACTGGTTTGTATATACACACTCATCTCATTCACACCTAAGTGAACCCAGCACTAGCTTTAGATACAGTAGGCAGGCAGCCTGTCCCCAAATACAGTAAGTAGTTTAGTGACAAACATGGGCAAAGCCATTGACCTTCTGAACTTCACACGGGATTAAAGAAGTGTGCCAGACTCTAACTCCCTATGATGACTATGGCACCGTTTTTGCCCTGCTGTGTGTGTGTGTGTGTGTGTGTGTGTGTGTGTGTGTGTGTGTGTTGTCACTTCACCTGCGAAGACTCTCTCACAACCTATGATGACCATGGCACACGTCTGTGTGCGCGCACGTATGTGTGTATGTGTGTGTGTGTGTGTGCGCGCGCGCGCTGCCACCTCACCTGCGAAGGCTCTGTCGCTGCCGGTGATGACGATGGCCCCCACCTTTGTGTCGCTCTCGAAGTCGTCGAGTGCATGCCCCACCTCCAGCATGAGGCCGTCGCACAGCGCGTTCAGGGCCTTGGGCCGGTTCAGCTGGATGAAGCCCACGCTGCCGTTAGCACCCCGACGATCCACCAGGATGTGCTGGTACTGGCCACCTGCGCGACACACACACACGCACGCGCACACACATAAAACACAAACGCACGCACACACACACACAATGAGTTACACAAATATAACAGATGCCAACTAGCAGGTTGAGTGATACAACGTAGAACTGTTACACAAGTGTAACAGATAATAGATGGCAACTGGCAGTTTGGTGGTAGAACGTTAGTAAACCTCCTTTCCAACTCCACACACACACACCGTGCACAGCACACACACACACACACACACACACACACACACACACACACACACACACACACACACACACACACACACACACACAGAATTACAGAAGTGAGATGTCAACTAGCAGAGTTTGGTAAACCTCCCTTCCATACACGCACACACACACACACACACAATGAGTCACACAAGTGTAACAGATGCCAACTAGTAGAGTTCGGCGGTAGAACGTCAGTAAACCTCCCTTCCAACCTCCCACCAATACACACACACACACACACACACACACACACACACACACACACACACACACACACACACACACACACACACACACACACACACACACACACACACACACACACTGAATTACATCAGTGTAAAAGGTTCAAGCCCTGAGTGGCGAGCTAGTGGAAGACGACCTTGGATACATAAGGAATAGGGGACTAGAGAAAGGGAAAAGGAACCTTCACAACCTGTTCAGTGTAACTTCAGTCATCCTGTGCTAGTTTAATAATAATAATAATAATACATGTATTTGTATAGCACTGTATCCTACAAGGCATGCAACTCAAAGTGCTTAACAAATGGGAAAAACATCATTGCTAGAGATGGATTTAAAAGGAGAGGTAGAGAGGAGAGGCAGAAATAGCAGGAAGGCAGAGGAAGAAGAGATAGATAGAGATTGTGGAGTCATAAGGTCCACGTAGGTTAGGACCAGGATTCCACTCAGGGCTCGAACCCTCGACCTACCAGTCAACCCTCCAGTTCGGGCATGGGAGGCACAGCAAGATACCGTTTAGCTAAATGTCCAGACTGATGACTCAACACTACCTATGATGTATGAGGTTTCGGGAGGGAGGTTTGCTGTTCTACGTCAAACTCTGCTAGTTGGCATCCATTACATCAGCCTCCAGTTCCCTCTGGGAGGTGCTGGATCAGGAGTCTCATTTCCAGCACCAACACACCCAGTGACAGTTTCATTCACCAGAACTCAGGATGCTGGACCAGAGACGATTGATAAGGTAGAGAGACGATTCATAAGCAGTATGGAAGCGTGTGCTGTATGGTAAATAATATACAGTATGTGCAATGATGTATGTCTGTGGTGTTTTTCTGTATTTATGCATGTATACTACTGGACACCTTAATTTCTCTCTGGATTAATAAATTATACTCTACTACTCTACTCTTCGGGGATCCATGATGTAAGGCTCTTAAAACTGCAATCCTATTTCAGCCATGGCCGTTTATTATAAGACTAGGAGACCAGGAGAATGAATGGAGTTCAATGGAAAGTCACGCCCATTTAGGAGTCCTAACCTGATTTCACTTTGTTTCATTGATGACGCGTCCTACACCTTATCTTGGTCTGCCATATTGAAAATCCTTGGCGGAACTCTCTCCCCTCTCCACCCACAGGTCTAGGCACACAGGAATCTGCACCTTCCTAATGAGTACAACTCCACTAACAACACTGGGACTCTGAGGCACAGCAATGCAGCCGTGTTGACCTGGATAACCTCATGGACTATTCACCATTTGCACTAAACCCACACATACTAATAAAGTATTGTACTATTCAACTTGACTATTCCAGATAGAAAAGTTAGCAACAGTAATAAAAACAGCAGCATTGAATGTGTTGAAGATTAGTGTTTCTCTTAATGTATTTACTGCTATTTTAGTGGTAAGGTATATGATGTTAAGTAGCCTACTATATGCAGATGTATAGTTTTATGGTGTTGATGCTGGCCTAGCTGTGCACACCTGTCCTTCAACCGTGAGCACCCCTGACCTGTCACCTGCTGTGATAACCGCGTTAACAGGTAACTGAGTGGCCTTCCCTTCACTAGGGCAGAGGTAAACAACAGCCTGCTCCAAGCTACACACTACTGCACGCGCACTTGTGTGCTACTAGCCAACTATGAATGGCAAATCGGCGCAGCACACCAGATCAGCACCTCTTCATCTGAAAACTCATCTAATAGCACCACATCTAGACTATATTACTGCACGGGCCTGAATGATAACTAATAACTTAGTGCTGCAACTTCGGTCTGTGTAGCTGTAGCCACTTAGCTTGAAGTTGGACCACCAAGCTAACTGTGACATTGACCCACTGGCCTGGGCCAAACTGTTGTAACAGCAAGAGATTGCCTGCGCTCATACTCACCCGAACATTGCCGCACTGCTGCTACTGTCAGGGGAGCGAGTTTGGAGGGTTTGAGGAGCGTCGCCGCTGTTCTGTAAAGTAATGCCATTTTGCAGACCAGAGCAAGCACACCGTAATACTACAGTGCAGAGCAATGACAGGCTACCAACTGCGGGCTTCTTCTTCTTCTTCTTCTTCTTTGGTGTTTATTGGCGGTTGGCTACCGACGTGGAGCATTACCGCCACCAACTGGTGCAGTTATGTACAACTCTTTGCATGGCTTGTTCAGGTCAGAGGTACGGAGCATTGATGGAGTGTGCGCACTAACGGGGGTGCTAGATAACAGAAATAAATAAAACAAAAAGCAAACAAATAATAATGAAAAGAAAAATACATAAAAGGAAGGGAAGCCATTAGGGAGGGAAAGAGAAAAATAAATGATCACTCAAAAATAAATAACTTAAATCCTGTCAAATAACTGGGTTGACTTCAAAAATCTCATAAGGGGGGCCCATGCAGATGGCCTATTGGAGAATGCCAGCAGGCCTTCCAGAGTTAACCTTGTCATCCCTATTGGCCTTACATTTTGCATCAGTATTTCCCTTTCACAACTATATGCTGGGCATTCTAATAACACATGTTCTACTGTCTCTCTGTGGTTGCAGAAAGGGCATTGTCCAGTGGCATGTTTCCCTATTATGCTGAGGGAGTGATTAAGTTGCGTGTGTCCTATTCTAAGCCTTGTGGTGACTGTGTCAGCTCTTCTGTCCCTGCTGTCTGGTCTTCTTGTGGGGACTTGTGGTTGGATCTTAAACAGGAACCTCCCCTTTGTATTTGCTACCCACTGCTCTTGCCACAGTTTACAAACTTTAGTCTTGATTAGGCTCTTTAACTGCGGGCTTCAAAAATCATGGAACCAGAGCACTCAGCCGAGGCAGTCTCGGCCCCTCTGAAATCTCGCGATGCTTCAAGGCCAATCAAAAACCAAGATGAGGTAGGAGGTTCTCGAGATTCTCCGAGAAAATAAATAAATAACATAAAATAAATAATGAAAAATCTATATGTCCATGTATTGCTTTTATATGGGGGTTTGCAAATAACAAGCAGTCGCTTTATGTACCCGAAGAGACATCGCACCACTGATGATATATCAGGCCAATAAAAACGTTTTCATTGTTTTCACAGAATAATGTTCCAAATAAATTGCAGGGCATATAGGCTGCAAATAGCCCAAATTACTGCGCTCTCATACTAACTAGGCTATTGGAGGGGGAAAAACGACCAGCCTTCAGAACAGCCTATCCACCACACCTGTAGGCCTATAGAATGCAATACAGGAGCCTAGATATTGTCTTTAATTTTGTGTAAATCTCAATGAAAGATAAGAAAACCAGAGCGTGACATGACGATAACAAGATGAAACCGTGAATTATTTATACTTCATGAAGCAAACTGTGCGCGCGCGCACGTGTATGTGATTCTGTGCGCACGGGTAGCATCATCGCACGGCTAACGTTTTTACCTTTACCTGGGGGTTGTCCTGATATTATCAACAGTGAAGACATCCCGTTGGCTTTGGGGTAAGTGATGAATCGAAGCGTTATAACAAATTGCCCGTTTATCTTATGAACCACAAGAGGATGTCATTTTTGTATTGGATGGATGTGCAGGGCACCTTGCACTGTTTATGAGCATCATTTTGAAGGGTAGGCTACAGACGCTGTCTTGAGGATTGTCAAATATTCAGATAGGCCTGTTTGACAGGTGCAGCAGCCGTTAAACCTAATTTCTGCCCACGAATATTTTATTCGTCCTCAGATTCCTCTCTCTTCGCATTATTTCCATTCCAAACCCTAACCCAAATCACAGTGCTGTTTTGGTACGCCAAGATGTTGCTGTAGTTTGCAGTGTTTAAACACAAAGCCTACTCGCTGAGTGTGAAAAAATGTATACGAATTCGGACAGAAATGTTAGAGCTATGCTAAAATTTGGTGTTATGTCTCGAAATTAACCATTATGCCAATAAATTAGGTTGCACTACTGCGTATGTCCACAGGATGTCACTGTCTCCCCGGTTGTCGCAGAGCCGTATATAATATACGGCTCTGGGTTGTCCAAAATCTGAGTTGCAGGAGTAGCCTACCCTGCTCAGGGATACTCAAGTCTCTGTAAGCCTACAAATTCTTCTCAATGGGGCTTAATCTTTGTGGGTTTACGATGTGAAAATATTTCCCCATCTCTCTTCCTCATGTTCCGTGGGACACATGGTTACATCATTAATGATAAATTAATACGGTACTAATTAACTAAATTAATTATCTATTTCTTGGATCATTCCACGCCAAAATAAAATAAAAATAGGTGCATACAATACATAAAACGTAGCTCACCTGTGTCTGTGAGGTGAGTTGGCTGCTGCTGCTGTGTGTGTGTGTGTGTGTGTGTGTGTGTGTGTGTGTGTGTGTGTGTGTGTGTGTGTGTGTGTGTGTGTGTGTGTTCATCCCTCTCTTGTCTGTGTGCAGGGCTATGAGGCGTGTGTGTGCAGTGAGCTGGATGCTGCTGCTGCCGCTGCCGTGTGTGTGTGTGTGTGTGTGTGTGTGTGTATTCATCCTTCTCCTCTTATCTGTGTGCAGGGCGCTATGAGGCGTGTGTGTGCAGTTAGCTGGGTGCTGCTGCTGTGTGTGTGTGTGTGTGGGTGTGCGTGTGTGTGTGTATTCATTTCTCTCCTCTTATCTGTGTGCAGGGCGCTATGAGGCGTGTGTGTGCAGTTAGCTGGGTGCTGCTGCTGTGTGTGTGTGTGTGTGTGTGTGTGTGTGTGTGTGTGTGTGTGTGTGTGTGTGTGTGTGTGTGTGTGTGTGTGTGTGTGTGTGTGTGTGTGTGTGTGTGTGTTCATCTCTCTCCTCTTCTGTGTGTGCAGGGCGCTATGAGGCGTGTGTGTGCAGTGAGCTGGGTGCTGCTGCTGCTGCTGGCCCTGCTGTGTGAGCCGGTGTTCCCCAAGGGAGGCAGAGGTGGCGCCAGAGGCTCCGCCAGAGGAACCGCCCGCGGACGCAGCACAGGTAAAGCTCCAGGGGCCTATAGTACAAAGCTGATTCAGGACTAAACCAGGTTAAGTAAAGAGGTAAATCATCTAATACAGGGGTCCCCAAACTAAGGCCCGGGGGCCGGATGCGGCCCGCCAGGCCCCTTTGACCAGCCCTCCACCTCTCTGCATCTCACCATTTGAACTGGCCCAAAGGAGCAATCCTCACAGAAAAAAAGATAACATATATTTACCAACAGGCCAACCTACAGTTTAATTTTCGCTAACTTAATGTGAATCACCAGAAATTTCTTGTCTTGATAGTTTCTCATCTCACTGTAATATAAACAGGCCTACGATTTCTATTGTATCACTCCTAAACCGTCAATCACCATATGTTTCTAACCTTTCCTAGCTATTTTCACATGGTTTTTGGAAATTAAAAGGAATACCTGTGTTATTTCAAATTGAAAAACATGTGAAGTACTCACTCACTTCTTTTGCAAATCACTTGTAATGATGAGCTATTTTGTGCAAGAAATTATGAATGAAGGAAGGGAAGGACAGCACTCTTCAGATTTTTCTCTGTTTATTCGCCTACAAACGTTTCGGGCAGAGCCCTTCTTCAGCGTGTAATGCGATTGCCGTGCTAGAAATTATGGCGATAACAGGCAGTAGCCTAGTATACAGCCCACATAATTGATCCCGGCCCCTGATCACAGTCAGGAACGATAATGTGGCCCCCAGAGAAAAAAAGTTTGGGGACCCCTGATCTAATAGAAGCCCCAGAGCTGTGTTAACTGGGGTACTGGACGTCGGTTGGTAACATGGTTCATGTATATTTAAATAATTCTAGGCAGCGACTTTCTTTTGACAAGAGTTTCCAGTGTGTGTAACGGCAGAGGTCGCAGCAGGAGCAGTGATGTTAATGTGTGCGTGCATGTGTGCGTGCGTTTCAAGCTGCGGTGGTGTGCACTCGTCCCCAGTGCGTGTAGAAACGGGGATAACAGCAAAAGCAGTTGTGTTTGAGAGATGATAGATGATGTGTGTGTGTGTGTTTCAGGTCGCGGTGGCGTGCGCTCGTCCCCGGTGCGTGTGGCGGCGGGGGCAGCAGCCGGGGCGGCGGTGGCCTTGGCAGCGGGGGGGTGGTACGCCTCCGCACAGCGCCGCCCGGACGACAGCTCAGAGCTGGATGACGCCTACGCAAACCGCACTCAATGGGACGCCTACGCCAGCATGTCAGGCTCCTCCCACACTGCCTGCCACCTGGCCTACCAGTGGCCAATCCTGCTGTCAATCAACACGCTAGCCTACGCCCACCTCTGAGAGGCCACCTCGTCGACTACTAGTGGCCAATCCTACTGTCATTCAACACGCTAGACCACGCCCACCTCTGAGAGGCCACCTCGTCGACTACTAGTGGTCAATCGTACTGTCAATCAACACGCTAGCCTACGCCCACCTCTGAGAGGCCACCTCCCGTCACTCCTCTCAATGACCTAGCTACAGATGGGAAGCTGTGCAATAAAGACTCTAGCCAACGCACTTCCGTTACACCAATGGCTAACATAGCTAGTGATTACTCTGTCATGACACACACAATCAAACACAAACACACACACAGGCAGACAAACTTCCCGCGAACACATCAGGGGGGCATACTAAGAAGCAGGTTCAGTAGTAAGCCAGGTTAAGTTAACTTTGTGGTAGAGGTACATAAATCATCTAATAGAAGAGCCTGGGGGGCCCTCGTTTTCTCAACTAAATGATGCCTGTGGTATATCTATTGGTAGGTTTACCGCTCCTTGTTAGTTAACTAAGCCTGGTTTATCACTTAACCAAGCCTGGTTTATGACTTAACTATATTCTTAATATACCCCCTGATGGTTAGCCTCTCACAACATGCAAACACACACACACACACACACACGCCCGCCCACCCACACACACACCTCCAACAGGCTGGCTAAACTTACCTGGTGATCCAGCCCCCACTAGTCCAGTGCTGCTAACTGGAGGCTTGCAGAGGGACCTGTGGGTGACAGATAGCTTTGCCAAGGCCCAACCGGCAACTGGTGCACTTACCTGCTGTACATGTGTTGTTGTCTCTGTGTATATCCGACAGGGTACCTGTGTATGTCTTTCAGAGGGTCTGAATAGGTCTGAATCGTGTAGGGTTGCCACCTCTGCCTGAAAAAAACCCCCTGGACATTTCAAATTCAATCGACCATTTTGCTTGTACACAATTGTATCCTTCATTCAGTGTCCAGGGGCCTATACTAAGAAGCTGGTTCAAAAGTACACCAGGTTAAGTTAAGAGGTAAATCATCTAATAGAAGAGCCTGGAGTCCTAAAAATGAACCAGCTTCTTAGCATACCCCTCAGGTCAATGAAATCCGGGACAATCAGGTAAAACCTGGACAGTCGGGCAACACTAGGCCTGTGTAAAACTGTACCTGATAAAAAGAGAAAAAAGTCCACTTCAACCAGGGTTTTTATGCTCCCAGTTTTTAATTTAAAAAATAAATTAATAAAGAAGCACTCCTCAGATTTAGAACTCTGATGAGTGCTTCTTTATTCATTTAGTTTTGAGATTTGAGTTCACTCATTGACGAAGTTAAGCACCCAGTGTAAAGTATTAGACTACACGGTGTTGAGCACGCTTCCTGATCTTCCCACTTTTTATTTTTCCATGACGTTTCGGGTAATCACCCTTCTTCAGACGACGTGTGGTTGAAGCAGACTTTTTCTCTTTTTATCTGGTCATTTGCTTATCCTGATCCCAGGTCAGACGTCTGGATGTGCGGACGTTAACTCACCCTCTTATAACTTTACCTGACCCAGTGTACCTGTGCTGCAGTGAGATGTGGATTGTTACGCTAAGCTGAGGAAAATGGATGTGGACGACTGTGCACACACACGTGTGTCATTGTATACATATTCTTCTCTGTGTGTCTGTGTGTGAAAAAGTTACCAATGTTTGTGTTTTTAGCAGATAAGTTTAAGCGGACTCAAAAGAGGTGTGTACAGTATGTGTGTTTGAATCAGGCTCTCTTCAGACCAAGCCTCAGTCCACAGCTACCTGTGTGTGTGTGTGTGTGTGTGTGTGTGTGTGTGTGTGTGTGTGTGTGTGTGTGTGTGTGTGTGTGTGTGTGTGTGTGTGTGTGTGTGTGTCCATGCACTGCTACCTGTGCTGTATCCAGTGGCCGTGTCACAAACTTGACACTACCACTGCTGTCACTGTCATCACCTGATGCTGCCACTGTTGTCACATGACCTGACTGGCGTGCACTGTTATGATCACCTGAGATCAGAGTTGTATAAAGTAGATGTAGAAGTGCTCTTACAGATGTAATTACAACACTAGTAGTATGATACTACATGGATTTCAACTTATAAAATATCATACTACTAGTGTTGCAGTTACATCTGAAAGAATACTTATTTATACAACTCTGCCTGAGATCACCCAGCACTTCCACCACACACTTCTGCTGCCTGGTAACCTCATCATCACCATGGAGACATGACATCTCATAGCTACTAATTACACCATAATCATGACGTATGACATCACAGTGTAACCATGACAATGGCCCAGTTTGAGATACAGCAATCACAATACATTCTGGTGAGAAATTCCAAACCACAATGCAGTGTAATTTTGCTGTCCATGTGCACCCTGTGCCACCACGAACGAGCCCAAGCCCATTATGGCGTCTCTAGCTACCCTTACAGAAACCATGACGTAACCAATGCTTGTGATGCCATGAGCGAACGTGCGCCACTCACATGCACATTTTGCACTGTGAAATCACAATGCATTGCGGTGTAACGTTTTGCGCAAATGTGTGTCGTCACGAAGGTGGTTGTTATGACCACTAGTGGCATCACACCAGTCATGACGTCACCAGCCTCAATTAAAACGACACCATGCCGTTATGACATCATCAGTCACTATCACACCACAACCATGATGTTATGACATGATTATAAGTCGCTAACCTAAAGAGTCAGTTTCACCAATAAGCAGATGAGGCAGTTGCCTAGCCTCAACAAATTTGCCCATTGTAGGGGGCCGCAACAGATCCCCGCCAAAGTAATTCAAAAGGTCACCAATGTCTTTATTTTACCTAGGGCCCCCAAAATGCGTTGACCTGTTGCTGCCAACTTATGGTACCACTATACTGTCTAAGGTGCCCATGGGCCAACTAAATAGCAGAGGTGTCAAAAGTATAAGTAAAAGTTTAAAAAAAACGAAACACAGTTTTGTTCCAACACAAGTAACTTATCTGAGTAACTAATAGACCCAAGTACTTGGCAGCTAACTCTGTGCTGGTTGGATCAAGTTTGTGGTGGGTCCTTGTTTGGTTTAGGTATTTTTCAGTAATAACACAGTCTCTCTCATTAGGTACAATGGAGTAAATGGTGTAACAGCTATGGAATGCCATGTGCTAGTATTTATAATTGCACCACAAAAGTACTTTTACTTTTGACACCTCTGCTAAATAGATCTCTCCACCCCAGGGGAGTGTTCCAAGAACCTTGCTCAGTAGTAAACCAGGTTAAGTTAACCTTGAAGTAGTGGTAAATCATCTAATAGAAGAACCTGGAGTCCTCCTTTTCTTAAATGAATGACGCCTGTTGGCTAATATTAGCAGGTTTACCACTTCCTGTAGGTTAACTTGGCCAGGTGTATGGCTTAACCATAGTCTTGGAATACCCCTCAGGTTCCAGTATATCCTCCAGATCTATGTGAAGTGCCATGCTACTCATCTAGCTCACTCTTGTCTCAGCATCTTGTGCCATCTATCTAACACACTTCATAAACCTACAGATTAGTTTTAAACTATACCTTTTGAATAACATGCATGCAAGACGTACGTAAGCAGGCATTTCTTACACAAGATTTGTATGATTATTTTAAACGCAGGAATAAGGATATCTCAAAATTTGAGAACATGTTTAGTAAGGCTATACAGTATACCTATTTCATTAAATTATTCAAATATTTGTATTAAGAGATATTTTGATAGAATCTGAATCTCAATTTCTATGTAAAGTAAGGCAAGCCGATGTCTTCAGTTGTTTTCCTCTGTATCTGACTGTTGTCCAATGAAATGTGGTTTTGTACATTTGTGGTTCTTGTTCTTTAATATGCTGAAGATTTTTCTTGTTGTTAATGATGACAGTGTTTGTATTTCCCATTTCTGTACGTAGACATATTTAGATCCACGTCAGTAAGAATTATTAATCGTGTCAATAGACTTAATATGACATTCAGAATTGTTACCACGTCAATAGACCTAAATGTAAGGATTATTATGCTGTCAATAAACCTCATTATGACTGAGCAAGATGTCATCAATCTGTTTACATTCTGTGCAAGGAAGAAAACAAATAATGCATGAACAAACAATATATATAAAAAATAATTTATTGCTGATGAACCACCTCTTTTTTTCTTGCAAATGCAACCCCACACACACACACACACACACACACACACACACACACACACACACACACACACACACACACACACACACACACACACACACACACACACACACACACTCAGACACACACACACACACACACACACACACACACACACACACACACACACACACACACACACACACACACACACACACACACACAATGAATGGCAACTACACACACACACAGAGACACTCAGAAAGCCAGGCTAAGATTAATGAAGTGTGTTTACAGTTAAGGTTTACACCAAATAAATGGATGAAACACTTCTCTAGTGAGGCCTGTCTGATAGACACGCAAGTGTCCAGTGTTGTTATCAAAATCTGGTTCTTGAGGTGTTCAGTCTTACTGCCGATTTCTCACATCTTGTTGATGAGAGGGACCCTGTCTCTTGAAAGCATCGCTGCCAACGAGTTAGCAACTTAGTAGGCTGCAAATGGGAAATGGGCTTGCAAACAAGTAAGCTGCTAACTTAGTTAGCATTGGCGCTGTCCAGAAACGCAACTCCTGGTTGTTGACAGGAGGGCTTCTGGTTGTCACAGTAGGGCCCATCTGGGTCCTCTGATGTCCTCGAATCTCCTCCATTTCCCCCTGCCATGCCCTCCCTCTCCTCAGTCCAAAGTGACTCTCCACCACCCCCCCCCTCTCCAATCTCTACCCCCTCCCCAGTCCAGCTCCCCACCACTCCCCCCTACCAAGCTCTCTGTGACGGATGTCAACTAGTACAGTTTGGCAGTAGGACGTCAGTAAACCTCAACCCTGAAGCCTCATACAGTATCGGTAGCGCTGAGCTATCGGTCTGGAGTCCTTTGGCTCAGTTCAGCTGTATAGTGCTGTGCCTCCTATGCCCTAACTGGAGCGTTGACTGGCAGGTTGTGGGTTCGAGCCCTAAACGCAGATGACCTCAGTTACACCTTCCTCTCCCCAGTCCAGCTCCTCTCTCTCTCTCTCTCTCTCTCTCTCTCTCTCTCTCTCTCTCTCTCTCTCCTCAGTCCAGAATTACTTTCCCCAGCTCCCCTTTCCTGAAGGCCCGGATGAAGTCATAGGCTGCAGCCGTGTAGTTCGGAACTTTGATGGTGATGTTGCCTAGACGACAAACGTAGACAAAGCAGACGGTGACCAAGGTGATGTTGCACTTGGACAACAAGTTGGACATGCAGACAGTGACCACTGCTGTCTGTCAGCAGGATAACTCAAAAGGTTACGAACAGATTTTGATGAAATCTTTGTGGAGATGTTAGAAATGACAAAAGGAACAAGTGATTAAATTTTGGTCCGATCCAGATCCAGGATTTAAAAAAAAAAAAGATTATTCACCATTTGCGGGATAGGGCGAATTTTGACATTCCAGTTTGTAACTCCAGAAAAACAAGACAGAAAGACTTGAAAAAATTAGGGTGTAACATAGTAAAGTGTTCTACCAAACAGCTTCATTGGCGGAGGTCTGCACTCTCTGAGTGCATTTCTATTTATCATCATCATCATCATTATTATTACCTATTCCCGTGATGGCCTTGACTCTCTGCGTCTTGCCCAGCTTTACGGCGATATGCTTCAGCACCTCCTCAATGTTGTCACTCGGCTCCGGCAGACTGTACTTCTCCACGTAGCTATGGCAACACAGGCATCAACACAATACAGTCAACACCACAACACAGTCAACAACTGGACAACACAGTCAGCAACAACACAACAGTTGACAGCATACAACAGTTCATCACCGGTCAACACCGCAACATAATCTGACAGTCCCAATACAAAACAGTCAGCACCACACGTCTCCATGTACTGTAGCTATATTGCAACACTGTGTGAACGCTAACACACATGGGCCTATACTACAAAGCCGGTTCAGGATAAGTTATGGTTAAGTTAAGAGGTAAATCATCTAATACAAGAGCTTTTCTTAAGAAAATGAGGACTCCAGGCTCTTCTATTAGATGATTTACCGCTTAACTTAACCTTAACTTACCCTGAACCAGCTTTGTAGTATAGGCCCCAGATGACACACGGATAAACACAGTACACACACACACACACACACACACACACCAGTGTTCAGGTATGTGTACCTGTGTATTTGCACCTTTCACACACATCGAGTCTGGCTGCTTACCTGAACCGTTCCAGTCTGTTGAGAGTAAACAACAGGTAGTCCGCTATCACATCCTCTCCAACCAGGTGGTCCAGGATGGTGCCTTAAAAAACACACACGCGCACACGCGCACACACACACACACACACACACAACAGTGCAATGCTCAATTGATGGTGTTGAAGTGAAAGAGAAAGTCAACAACCTGTACAAAGATCAAAATAAGTTTTCCACAAATAGCGCGTTGAGGCCGACTGAGACCCGTGCTGGAGCCCGTTCCCGCACCTAATCGCGAATCGGCCGTCGTGTTCACGCCACCGATATTTGCGGTCGCAAACCAGAAAGTTGGTTCGCAATGCGAACCGCAAAATACTAGGCTTTTCTCTGCGAACCGTGACGACAACGTGGGCGTCAGCAGTTTCATCCGGGTAACAGAGTCACATGCGGGAAAAGTTTGGAGCCCGGTATGAACATGGGCGGTTCTCAGATAAGCACTTTAGTGCCGAACGTAACTGGTGCGGGCACCGACACAGGCTCCGTTCTGGTCGGCCTGAATCCCCTAAAAGAGCTGCCTGTGTGTGTGTGTGACATGGATTGGGTGCGTGTAGACATGGATATGATGATGTGGTGTGTGTACATGTGTGTGTGTGTTTATGATGACATGGATTGGGTTTGTGTAGGCATGGAGATGATGATGTGGTGTGTGTTGACGTATGTGTGTGTGTGTGTGTGTGTGTGTGTGTGTGTGTGTGTGTGTGTGTGTGTGTGTGTGTGTGTGTGTGTGTGTGTGTGTGTGTGTGTGTGTTAGTTACCACACAGGGCGAGCTTCATCCCGGTCTCCACACTCTCGATGCGCGGGGACAGCACACCTGGCGTGTCCAACAGGTGCATCACCGGCCGCTCACACACCTGTGTTCACACACACACACACACACACATACACACACACACACACAACAATGAGCTTTATTTACTGTTACAGGTGAGGAATACACAAGCACGTGCAAGCACGCACACGAGCGCACACACACACAGGTGAGGAATACACACATGCAAACACGGCTGTACACACATACACACACGGGACCCGGGTTGGGTTTGCAGTTACAGTTGAGGAACACACACACACACACACAGTTTGAAAACAAAACAAACCTGAATTTTCGTCAAGACTGCTTTAGTGATCCCTGGTTCAGCACCCACTCGTGAAGCTTTACCTAAACACACACACACACACACACACACACACACACACACACACACACACAAACACACACACACACAATGTATATCACAGACATACGCAGGCACGCACGCACACAGACAGGCACCCACACACTGTATAGCACCGAAACACAACAAGAACAACAACAAAAATATTCACTCCGAATGTGAAACACACCTTTCTTGAGATTGGTTCTGCGCAGGGCATTGATGAAGGAAGACTTTCCCACGTTGGGGACCCCGATCACCATCAGGCAGTAGGACCTGTCCTGCACACACACACACACACACACACACACACACACACACACACACACACACACACACACACACACACACACACACACACACACACACACACACACACACACACACCATCAGGCAGTAGGACCTATCCTGTACACATACGCACTGTAGATACACACTATCAATCAACATCACATAGCCCCTGTCCGATACACGCACACACACGTACACACAAACACACACACACTTGTGGTTCCCCCTCAGTGTTCAAAAATGGTTGGTGGTGCCCGCGGGCACCGTGCGGCCGGCCCGGCCCTTATGGATAATCCAGCCATGCCAACACGGTGCCCTAGCGACACTATGGGAATGAGGTACACATTGCAGCCTACCTCACTCCTGTGGAAGCGTGGGCGGTTCTCAATCAGCTCCAGCACCTGAGGCAAAATCTGCGGGACGGGAAGCGCAATAACGTGAGTATGACACACACACACACTGACACACACACACACACACACACACACACACACCTAGCAACAAACACACCCAGATCTCATCTTCAGGACACACACACACACACACACACTTCATATTTAGCATTACAGCAACAAATTGCACTCAGATTTCCCCTTTAGTAGACCCCCCACCCTCACAGCCTCTGCCTCCAACCCAACCACACACACACACACACACACACACACACACACACACACACACACACACACACACACACACACACACACACACACACACACACACACACACACTTTACATAACCTTGCAACAAGCACAGCCTGAGCTCATCTTCAGGACAACACACACACACACACACACACACGCACACGCACACACACATGCATCAGAGAAATACAGGCGGCCGGTCACAAACATACACACATACAATTCACCTTTTTCACATTGTCATCTCGCTGCTTCAAACAGTCTGTGAAAACAACACTCTTTATCCCATCTTTCTCCAGCCGCTTGAGGATACTCTGGGAACACAAGTAGAGAAATCAGTGGACTCTCAGACCAGTTTCACATGAATTGTTATATTTCAGCCAATTTCAAGGTATGCAGAAGTTGAATTGGTAACACTACCATTGTCTTGTCAACACCTTAAGATACATATTTTTTTCTTTCTTGCTTGCTTGCTTTTTCCCCAGGATCCTGGCCAGCTAATGGTGGCATGGCCTGTTTACATTTTGTTTGAAATGTCTTAACCCAGGCTACTCCAAATAAGTGAATGTAGTAGGCCAAGGTTTTGGGACAACAAAACGCTGCAAAGGGGGGGGGGGGGGGGGGGCTAGGCCTACATGAGTGTCTTGGGAGCTATTGGGGCAACTGGCCTACCTGTTTATGCGCCACGTCCGCCAGGTCTACCTTATTGAGGACCAGCAGGTGTGGACGGACATCTAACGACTCCTGAAACAAGGGGTTCCTCCCGGAGAAAGGGATGTGACCAGGTTAAGAGGTATACACATAGAGACGGAGATACAAAAATCAAAAGCTCATCATCTAGCGTTGTGTTAAAAAAGGATATTCTCGCGTCGTGGATCTCAATGATGCAGTCGACACTCCTCAGATTCGCTTTCATCTGTTTGAGCCCTGGCACGAGAAACAACAACACACAGGGACCATGAAACACCACCGAGGAAGCGACATCACAGCACCCAACGTACAAGCTATGATTTTGGGTTGAAGGCGTATATCCCCCCGGGACCCCTGGAGACTAGAGTTCTTCTGACCAACCTTTTGCCATATGTCCAGGGAACCAATGTGCGACTTCTCTCTCACCGAAGTCAAACGCCGACCTGAATTTAACTGCATTCCGTACAACCCGACAAAGCCTCATGGTGTTAAAAGGGCAACGTTTTCATTCAATCATAGACTCTCATAACACGTGGAAAAGTTACCATTGCCCTACGTTAACCTCAGTGCAAAATGTTATGGCAAGTGTCACTGACTGTTGTCGATTTTCTTCAGTTGTCATCCAAGGTAAACGCAGGCTCTTTGACTACACAGCGCCGCCAGGTGGTTTGGAGGGCTCGAGACCTTTTTCAGCAAGACAAAAACCATATCCTCCTGAGAACCGGGGAAAAAATGCTTTGGGATTTTTGCATAATTTGATTATTATGGTGGAATAAAACATGACTAAAACATTTTTTTCCCAAAAAAATATTTACTATTTATTTTATGACATGTCCACTGTAGTGGACGTCGGGACTATGTTCATCTAGATTTGTGTTAATTAATGCATTAATTTACTGAATTACTTCGTTATGAACTGCCCTTTTCAATTAGACTATATGTTTATATTTAAGACAGTAAAATAGTTTTAAAAGTGCTAAAATCATTAAAACACATAATGTGAATTTGATTTAAAAGGATCCTTTCAAATGAGTCATGGAACAACCTCAATAAATATTACTTTCCGGATTTGAAATTTACATTACATTACACTTATCAGCTGCTGACCCACATATTTATTGACAAAGTATTGGATGAACTTCATAGAACAATGTGGGGCATTTCTCAATAAGCTTGATCCATGGATAAGGGTGTAGGAGATCACATTCTTCATTTTTACTACAGGTAGGCCTACATTAGGCCAATCAACACGTCCCTGCTTCCAATCCCAAGACCAACTCTTTAACCACTAGGCTACAGTGGACCAATTAGGCCACAGCTGCTCCATAGGAGCTTAAAAAGCTGACAAAGGAAGATTTTATGGTTTATAACTCAAGAAAATAACATATGAAATTAATAATGATGTATTGTAGATGTGTGCTTGTGTGTTTTGGTGTCTACTGAGTATCCTTTAAATTCATCCCTTGACTTGGATCGCATGAGGAGACCAAGTAAGCATTATAAATATGGGAGATCTTGATGGTATTGCTTCTCATCCATATTTCATGGTCAGTACCATGATTATTGCCATAAAATAAAATGCCAGGAATATTAATTATGGTTTTCCCTTGACTGTTGACACTGTATCCACCCTGTGTCCCACGTCTGCTGCATCCTCTGCATCTAGATATTTTGCATTAACATGGTAGATAATTATTGGATGGGTGGACAGATTTGTAAAAAATCTTATTTGGTAATATTCTATAATAGGTAATGGAAATTATTTAATTCCAAAGGCCAACACTTTCAAGATGGCTGACTTTC
Source organism: Engraulis encrasicolus (assembly GCF_034702125.1). NCBI lineage: Eukaryota > Metazoa > Chordata > Actinopteri > Clupeiformes > Engraulidae > Engraulis > Engraulis encrasicolus. Next base: position 23,155,415 of record NC_085880.1, read on the forward strand.
AAGATGTCCGACTTGTTGTTTGTATGGTAGCCTAAACGTAGAACAGGTGGACAGATTTAGACCATATCTTGAGTGTTAGAGCAGCATAATAGGAACATGGATACATTTTCTGTTCTTCTTGTTCTGCTCTCGGAGGAGGCGGACGTGTTTCTTCAGAGCTCCTGAGCTCTCTTTTCCCCTCCCTTCCCCTCTCCCCTCTCCCCTCCTCCTCTCACTATCTCTTCCCCGGCTGCTGCACTCTGTCTTGTCTGACTTTAATTTTCTGCTGAGACTCCACGCTGTCCTGTTCTCCTGAAAAGAAATTAACAATGGATTTGGTCAACTGGTCTTTCAACGCAATTGACACCATCTTTTCGAAGATCAAAGTGGGTTCGGGGGAGCCCAACTGTCCTGATGGGACGACGGCGGCTGGCTATGTGATGGACTCGTGGGGGAAGTGGAACGTCATGTGTCTGGCTCCGTTAAACATTGAGGACGTAGAAGATGTCTACACTTTCGGCTACTTGGTGGCAAGTTCCTTGGGAATTGGATTATCCTTGGGACTGCTGTACCGCATTTGCTCAAAGATATGGGCAGCCATCAGGGGCCCCAGGCTGTCCGGCTCAATTGACCGGTTGGGCAGTGAGATTCGAGCACAGAATGTGGTCGTGAATCGCGCTTTGGAGGGTTTTGTGGCAGGTCAGCGCCAGATGGACAAATTGACTGAAGTGATTGTGGCCGAACATCGCCACCTTGAAGCGATTGATCGCCGCATTGATGGACTTGTCGCGCACGATCGCCAGATGGAATCGATCGGTTTGGGAGATAGGTTGCTCGAAATTCTGCTGTACGTGAAACGTGTGGCCAGTCACATGAGAATTACCGCAGAATCGTAAAAGGAATGTCTGCAATAACCCAAACATAAATCTTATTTTGCTTTGGCGCCCCAGCTGCAGCTGCAGCGACCTGACCAAGGTCAGGACTCTTATCTCTCCTTGGAGGACAAGCAATGTCTGGACTCTCTGCCTCCCTCAACTACCACAGGCACCTGGAGACGTTTTTCACTTGCTATGGGACAGTGCAAGGCCGTCCCTGGGACGGTTTGAGCTATGGCTCAGAGTGGGGTGATAAGCTATCCAGTGCCCACCCCTCCCCTCTCTTCAACGCCTCCTCCGTGCTTTCTGACCCCCCTCCCCCCCCCCCCCCCCCACCCCCCCCCCCCCCCCCCCCCCCCCCCCCCCCCCCCCCCCCCCCCCCCCCCCCCCCCCCCCCCCCCCTCCCCCCGGTTTTGTACAATGTCTGCGTCTCCACTGCTTATAGCCATAATGAGGTTTTTTGTCTATACCTTGATGTTGTGTTTGCAATGTGGAGCTATGGAATCTTTTTCTCCTCATCCTTACCCAATGTTGTCTAACACTTGTCTAAAACCAAGATTTGTGAAGGTGGATGCGCGCAGTAGCGCAGTTCGTCCCAGGTGTACTAAACTTTGTATTAGTTTACGCTGCTACTAAGTATTGTACCCGAAACACAATTTCGTTGCCTTTTTGACAATTGACAATGACAATAAACTCTTGATTGATTGATTGATTGATTGATTGATTGATTTTGGAGGTATCAAATGGTCAACATGGCAATACCTGTACTAGCTAAACTGATATTTTAAGGGTTTCAGGGATATATCTCTGGCAGTAGGGGTTGTAGGCATAGGCCAGTTGTGTTCCTGTGCATGATACTCAATGGCAGATACATGTTTGCCTGACCTTTCACCTCCCTATTCTACTGCCTGGCCCTGGCACTGGTTCCCCTCATCTCATGAGAGCTCTTTGTTTGAGTTTTTGGGAAAAAAAATTCTGAGAAAAATCGTTTTTACCTCACTCATCCCCATATTTCCCAAAAGTGTAGAAATTGGTTAAAAATGAGAAGTCGTAAGTCCCGACGTCCACTACAGTGGACATTGAAAAAGAAGGTGTGATTTGAAAGGGTTGTTATTAAAATATAATCCTGAAACTTGACTAATATTTTGTTTAGGGTGTTACATTTATGAAACAAATTCATTTGGACACATGGAATCATATTTTTTTCCAAAATATGATCACTTCCTTCACCTGTGGCCATCAAATCTGGCTTGTGAAATGGCGGCCATTTTGGAAGCAGATTACAGGTGTTTTACAGGCCCCACCCCCACAAATGTGGTATCACTGTAAAGCCCTAAATGTCTAGTTTACAGTAATCCCAGATTGAAATAGGTTGCATAAAGTTTGTTTGAGATACATGTAGCAAAGTATTGTCCACTACAGTGGACAAACGCCAATGGCCGGGTCTCAGGAGGATCAAAGTAGCTCTTAGTAGGCCAGTCAATCTAGCGTTTGACCCGGGACAAATTGCAATAGTAATCATTCCAAGTTGTAATCCCTAGGTATATGGTAAAACTGTGAAAAACAACAATATTCACTTGAGGGTATAGCCTCATATAGACCTATATTACACACAGCCTTTCCTTTTAACACTTTAACTTGGTCATTGCCATTCTGCATAACAGGGGAAATGGATGCACAATGGATGAGGATGAGGATGCCTGTGTGTGTGTACATATTCTGTGTGTGTGTGTGTGTGTGTGTGTGTGTGTGTGTGTGTGTGTGTGTGTGTGTGTGTGTGTGTGTGTGTGTGTGTGTGTGTGTGTGTGTGTGTGTGTGTGTGTGTGTGTGTGTGTGTTGTGAGTGTAGGCCTACTGTAGGCCTACAAGTGAAGGAGGAGGTGGTTTCAGCTTTAATCAAATTGGTGGTCAGATTGTTTGTAGCTCAGTCAGTTGTAGCTCAGTCACATGAACAGCTCTGATGAGCTCCGAGAGGAGAGAAGGGAGAGGAGAGGAGAGGAGACGAGAGGGGAAAGGATCATCCACAGCAGTGATGTCACACTGCTCACTCTCACACTGCTTGATATGTGGGGGCCATCTGCTGGACAAATTGGTGAACTAGAGTGCCTGGTAACGCATAGGCCTACCATCCAGTGTTGCCAGATTGGGCGGTTATTTCATTCCTGAAATGTCAAAAACACGCGGTGATATGATGGAGCAGGACACAAACATTCCAACATCACGACTGGAATGTGTGGCAAAAGTTTCACAAGATGGGGAGTGGGCACATCACAGATGGGAAGTGTCAAAAATATGAAGAGTTTGGTTCCAAAATGCCATAAACACCATTTTTGAAAAAAAAAAATGAGTTTGAGCCAGAATCAGAATCGTATGTGACCACTCTTGAAAAGCCAATATTCAGTTTTCATCAAAACGCCTTATCTGGCGTGTAATACTGCCCTGCTTTCTCTCTTTTGTTCCAAAGCGCCATAAACACCATTTCTGGTTTCCCGCAAAATGCCACATCTCCACGGACCCAATCACAGTGCAATGTTCTATGAGATATGGAATCTAAAAATCATAGCACCCGACCTGTTGAGCTGCCCAGTATGTCTTGTAGCCTACTTTGAGGATGAAAAATATGAGAGAGATATAATTGAACAAAGTCTGTGAAAATGAATGGTTTTGATGGTAGGCCTATACAATAGGATTACACTACAGGCCTACTACTACACTACACTACATTACACTACTCCATTACACACTTGGGCCTAATGGTCAAACTATTATATTCAGATGTACAATTAACAGTTATTTATTATTGCATTTTGCACATTTTCAGGGTTTTTTTTATAGAAAAACTACAATATAAGATATATATATATAAAAAAAAACGTGACATGGATTTGTTGTGTTTTGCGGAAAAAAACTAAATGTTTTTAAAATGTTGATTTTGCATTGTTCGTGTCATTTTAACCTTATTATGGTATTTGATAGTTTGAAACAGATAACAGTGGTTTTCAGCCTACTACTTTCTTGGGAAAACACCTTTTTACTGAAATCGGTCAAAATGGATTTATAGCGTTTTGGAACCAAATTCTTCATGTGTTTCACTGGAAATATTTCATTTAGGCTCCATCTCCTCTCAGCTAACACACTCACAACAATTGAATATAGGTTTCATGAACTCACAATGCTGGTGTATCACAGAAGTGAGTGTACACTCCTCAAATTTCTGCAGATTTTAAGATTTTTTTTCACGGGACAACGCCAAAGAAATTAATCTTGGACACAACAGAGAGTAGTTGCAGCCCTTAGGACTATATTAACCTCTGGCAACAAAAGTGAGTACACTCATGTGAAAATGCATAGATAGGCTTTCATTGTGTCAACCTTTCATTTCTTCCTCTCCACTTTTCGGATGTTGCTAATAGGAGACAGGTAGCTTCAAGAGGTAGATCTTGCCCGACATCTAGGCAGAGGTTAGGGATCTCGGGCATAAAAAGGTTGGTGACCACTGCCCTAGGGACAGTAACCAATGTTGAGTATCTGTATGTCACTTTGAGTAGTGACATCATAGCTCCAGGCCATGATTGATTGTAATCACTAATTATCAGGCCTAATTAGAAGAAGGTCTATGATAGGAAATGTTGCTAGTTATACTTCCAATAAATTAAGTTGCAAGCAGTGTGCTACACATACACTTTTTAAGTTGGCACCTGCTAATGCTTTTGTCTTGGATGTGCACAACATGCTTGACAATAGGTGCGATCGAGATGTCGTCAACGCATACATGCGCATGTAGACAGCAATGCACCCTGGATGAAAATGCTGCATGACGGTTAGATTTCCTGTCAAACTTCGAAATTTCGTCGATGTTGCGTTGACGAGGTGACATGTCACATGGTGTCAAACTATCGCGGGATGCATGCGACTGCAGTCAGATCTTGCAACCTCTGCAGTTGCTTATCCCCTTCAACGCTCGTCGGCGGACTGCCTCCAAGGTCACGCGCCCATGAACTGGTTGGTCAACAACTCACTCACGTGTGTATATGGGTCTACCTCACCTCTACACAAGTTTGCGCAGGTCCCCACTTCAGCTCCTCCTCACTGCCTGTCCCTCCACTCCTCACACGTGGTGTGTTAGTAGAGCAAACCGGTGCGAGCTCATAGTCTCGTTCATATTTGTGGCCGACTGTAAATGCGCTGTATTTAATAACACCCACATCGTGACAACAAGTTCTCGCTCACGTGCCTTTCGCAACATCGACGCTCGCAACAAACTCGTATGCACCTATTGCCTACCATCAACCAGGAACAATGGTAGTGCCCAATCAATCTGTGAATAAGTCCCTGACCACACTTGAGTACAAAGGACTGTCACAACATGATTGAATCACTGCCTGCAGCTGCCAAACTCTGATCACTCTGGTCACATGGTTCCCTTTCACCTCTATATAAACTCAGACTGTCATAATGCTTGAGTTGCTTGCCTAAATTTCACAGCACAGTGCTGGCTCTCTGTCCGGCTTGTTGGTTAGTGAGTTAACTGACTGACCGACCAACTGACTGTTTGTTGGCCGGCTCACTGACAACTGACTCTTTAAGTTGACTGGCTGACTGGTTTGTTAACTGACTAGCTACTGACTTGTTTGTTGGCTAACCAACTGAGTGTTTGTTGGTTAGCTGGCTCTTTGGCTGGCTAGCTGACAACTGACTCTTTTGGTTGGCTGGCGAACTGGTTTGTTGGCTGGCTAGCTATTTATATCCCCGAAACGCGGAGCGTCAGGGATGTAATGGTTTTGCGTGCGCCGCCGCGTCCGCCGCGTCCGCCGCGTCCGCCGCGTCCGCCGCGTCCGCCGCGTAAGGTCTTTCGTGTTAACGCGATAACTTTTGAACGGATGTTTGGATTTGTCCCAGATTTTTTGGGTGTATGCTCTAGGGCAGGTTCATGAACTGATTCGAGTTTGGAGGTCAACACTTTCAAGATGGCTGAATTCAAGATGGCCGATTTTTTGTTTGGTCCATAACTTCTGACCGGGTGGATGGATTTGTCCCAGATTTGGTGTGTGAATGCTCTAGGGTAGGTTCATGAACTGCTTCGAGTTGGGAGGTCAACACTTTCAAGATGGCTGAATTCAAGATGGCCGAATTTTTGTTTAGTCCATAACTTCTGACCGGGTGGATGGATTTATCCCAGATTTGGTGTGTGAATGCTCTAGGGTAGGTTCATGAACTGATTCGAGTTTGGAAGACAACACTTTCAAGATGGCTGAATTCAAGATGGCCGAATTATTGTTTGGCCCATAACTACTGACCGGGTGGATGGATTTGTCCCAGATTTTGTGTGTGAATGCTCTAGGGTAGGTTCATGAACTGATTCGAGTTTGGAAGACAACACTTTCAAAATGGCGGAATTTTCATTTGGCCCATAACTTCTGACTGGGAGGATTGATTTGCCTGGTTGAACACCTTATTTTAATGGTTCACCATTTCAGTGAATCTACCATATTAGGTACAGTGTAATAACCAATGTAACAATATTTAATACCATGTAATACTAGTGTAATACCAGTGTAACAATATGCAATATCAGGTACAGTGTAATAACGAGTGTAACAGTATGCAATACCATGTAATATAGTGTAATACCAGTGTAACAATATGCAATACCATGTATTACCACTTACGCACAAACACATGATGTAAGTTTAAAAAATGGCGGTGTTACACTGGTTATTACACTGTACCTAATGTGGTATATCCACTGAACCATTAAAACCCTATTACCATTTGCCCCATTTTTTGCTTCATTTTCACAATAGTCGTTTGGTTTTAAGCCTATGCACGTCATGTCACGTCTGTATGTATCATATACGTTTACAAAATGGTGGACGGGAGTGGTAGGAATGATGGGGGACTGGAAGCGTCGCGTTTCGGGGATATACCTTAAGCAGTCGAAGGCGACTGCTCAGGCAGTCTATTTGGTTGCTAGTGGGTATTATGGTAGCAGGTATCCTGTTTGCTGTGTTGTTTACTTGATTAGGAAATTTCAGCTTTGTTTAATTACGCTCCCCCAGAATATTCGATGCACACTGTTTAATGTACTATCATGTAAGAAACTGCAAATATCAAATGGTGGCAACATTTCACACAGTGCAGATACCTGTGTCTCTCAGTTGTTATGGATAGTTCTGACCATCAACTCAATAGAGCGGTGTGACGTAGTGGTTCCATGCCACAGTTGTCTCGGCCGTGGTGGGGAATGGGAGGTGCCACAATAACATGGTAAAGCTACCTCTATTGTGGTGATGAATGGAGGGGTGGGATCATGGTAGTGTGGGTAGGGTGACAGTAACTTACTGTGGTGTGACCACAGTAAACTACTGTGAGGAAGATCACAGTAAACTACTGTGAAATTAATGCAATTATTAGCCAGTAAGTTACTGTGACAACACAGGAATATTTTTGACTGTGTGGCGCAGCACCTTTTGTACCCCAGAGAACAGCCAATGAAAAAACAGTGTTCACCAATAACAAAATAAAAGTACCATCACCCGTATTAACATTTTATTCATGCTGAAACACCACAATGACACCCCTCATGAAGAGTGTATGTAGAGCCTTCATTGTGCGCTTGGTCCTCAAAACTGGCCTGACCCCGTCGACAGGCAGTAGAAGGGAGAGGGTTTGTTGGCAGGTTAATAGCACTGTGCCGAGAAGTCATAGGAGATGATGTTTTGGGTGCTACTTTACCGTAAGTACATTCCTAAAATGCCATTCATGAAATGCCCACAGACCTGACATATGTGACCTATTTATGATCATGCAAACAAGTTCCAAGACCTCAGTCATTCATTTTTTGTGTTTCTCACCTTGTATAATTAACAGGTGTGGGTGTGGGTGTGAGAGAGAGAGAGAGAGAGAGAGAGAGAGAGAGAGAGAGTTTGTCTGTGTTTGTCTGCATGTGTGTGTGTGTGTGTGTGTGTGTGTGTGTGTGTGTGTGTGTGTGTGTGTGTGTGTGTGTGTGTGTGTGTGTGTGTGTGTGTGTGTGTGTGTGTGTGTGTGTGTGGGTTGGATGAGTGCCAGGTATGGCGTGATCAAAAATAGTCCATCAGAGCAAGATATCGCAAAACACGCCCACCCAATGCAAAACAGTGTGCTCAAGCCGGGTCTCCGAAGGGGGCGTTGTCCCCTCCTCCTTCTTCTATTTTTGTGGTGTTTGCACAAGAAGTGCGCTACCACCATCTACAGCGCTAAGGGGACTCAATTAATTCTCAACCTCAGGACTCCAAAGGTCTCCTAACCGAAGGTCTCCTAAAGAGGCGTTCACCCGACATAAAGTATATACCGGAAAATAATTAACCCTTTGATGAGTAAGGACTTTTCCCCAGTTCTTCTAGAATTTTACTCGAACACTCTACAGCTCTCATAAAAGTCTGTGTAAAAAATCTCGCAAAGTCATTATGACATCATAATGAGAACTCAAAATTTTGGCAAAATTCTAATCACATATTTGTAATGGTACTCCTCAAAGGGTTAAAATGACGTATCCCTGTCTAGACTCTAGAATATCTCTGGCGTGATCTGGATGGCAATTCAGCACCATGGATAGCAACTGGGCGACAGCTTCTCATATTTACTGTTTGTACACAGATGTGACGTAATTGGGTTGCGCGCATTGTTGAAGCAGAATACTGCACATTTGTAAAGAAACTGCAGCGTTTCTTCCGAGATAAGAAAATGGATAGTCACTATAACTTCAGATATGAAGTGGGTGCCACAAACACAGGCCTTTCGGATGATGTCCTCAGGACTGAGGACCTCAGTCCAGTCAGTACGTTTAATTGCATGTAACCACAGACATGTCTGGCGACACCCCTGGGCCTATGTGGTTTAAAAAAACATGTTGTTTTTGTTCCATCACTCTGAATGTTGAATACATTGCTAGTTAAATATTATTAGGCTAATTAAAGGGACACTGTGCAGGAAATGGTCAAAAAAGGTACTGCAACTATGCTGCTCCTTGAAACTGCGCTGCCTGTTGCCAAATTTTATCTTTACATGAAAGTTTACTTAGCAATATACTAATATTTTCTAGTATGGTCCAAGTACAGTCATTTTTGCAGCTAAAAATGACTATTTTTGGAAATTCAAAATGGCGGACCATGGAGAAGATCCCCCTTTTCATGTATGAAAAGTGCAATTTTTCCAGTCATAATGAATACCTAGAATTTGATGGTGGTGGTAAGTATTCATGAAAAAGGTAACATTAGTGAATGGGCAGCATGAATTCTGGAAATAAACAACTAAAAAACTCACACAGTGTCCCTTTAAGCAATCGATGTTGATGTTGCTGTTTTTGTTACATTGTTATTGTTGCCTTGTATTATTTTGAAAACACAATGTTGTATTTTCACTGCATGAAGGTGGACTAAACCATTTCAGGCCGTAGTAATGGGGTGTGCATGACATAATTTGGTTAATATACATGTGTTCAATAAAGGTTAGGACAAAAGAAAATAACTGATTTATGTCCCTGAAATAATAAAAAAAAAACATTTGCCAATATTTTGTAGGTGTTAAAAAGATTTTAATGTTTTGGGCACCTGGGTACCTTGTAACTCTGACTTTTACCCTTATCTGCGGCAACCCTGTGTGTGTGTGTGTGTGTGTGTGTGTGTGTGTGTGTGTGTGTGTGTGTGTGTGTGTGTGTGTGCGTGTGTGTGTGTGTGTGCGTGTGTGTGTGTGAGAGAGAGAGAGAGAGAGAGAGAGAGAGAGAGAGAGAGAGAGAGAGAGAGAGAGAGAGAGAGAGAGAGAGAGAGAGAGAACCCAGGGGACAGAGAGACGTAATATGTGTTTGACAGACACAGAGAGCATTTGATTGTTGTGCACTGTATTACGACAAACCTACAACCTGTATGCAAGGGCTCCCTCCAGTGACTATGTAGGGCACTACAGGCCAGGTCCACACTGCAGTGCCCTCTAGAGGCAAGATCAGGAACATTAGTTAAGATTAGATTCAGCTATGTAGTCATTGGGCGTTTCTCAAAACCTAGTGCAGTGCACTTCCAAGTGTATCAGCCTAATTAGTCAGGCCCAGTGATTGGATACTCTTTGGTGAACTCTACGGAATATCCAATCACTGAGTGTGACTAATAAAGAGTATCCAATCACTGGGCGTGACTAATTAGGCTGATACACTTGGAA
>NC_085880.1:23170456-23180456 GCF_034702125.1 Engraulis encrasicolus
AAGTTGAGGTAGCTTCGCCATGAATCCATGATTTATTCCTTCTCCGAGTGATACTGACATGTTTGATTTAGCTTATGACAGAATGGCTGCAGGCTTGTCAACCTGGGACATTCCGAGAAAGGAACACTCCAACACTCCATTGCTCATTACCATAAAATAAACTGACTGTTGGCCAATTTGCTTCGCTCTCCCGCATAATCACTTTATCAGTCGTCAACCCCACCAAAATCTCTTTGGTTGCTTGTGTTGTGCACAGCCCATTAGGGTGGTTAGTCAGCTGTTACGTGTAGTAGGTTATGCATCAGCCATTACTGTAGTGCACTGGGTGACGGTCAGGAGTTATATGATGTCAAGTCGAGTTATGTATATCTACATTACTGTAATATGCACAAGGGGCGATGGAGATCCGTTACATGTACGTAATAGGTAATGCATCTGTAAAATGCACAAGAGGGATGGTGATTAGTTACAAGTAGTAGTTTATGCACCATGACTGTAATATGCAGAGATGGAGAGCTGTTACATATACCTAGGTTGTGCATCATATATGACTCTAATTTTCATAGTATACTATGATGGTGAGAGGTTTTAGACCTGCATTTGGAGGTTGTATACATTGCTGTAGAACAGTGTTTCTCAAACTTTTTCAGACCAAAGACCACCTCGTCGTCCCCCAAAAATGTTCAGGGAAAAATGTTCAGCTATGTTTAGCTTTCTAATTATGTTACAAATATTACTGCTACCTTGTCTTGGAAAAGTAGAAATCCCCTTGCGGAGCACCTGAGCTCTGTCGCGGACCACCAGTGGTCCCCGGACCACACTTTGAGAATCACTGGTGTAGAACATCCCAGGGTGATGATGTTCTGGAGTTATGTGTTATAGGTTATGCATCATACATGACTGTAATACGCAGCCTCGCATCACCACTATTTTTTCTATTATTTTATATTCAGTCTTTTTTTTTCATTGTGAAATACAAATCAGTACTACTGGTCAGTCTCCATGAGTATACAGTATTTGGATGATACATTATTTAATAACCGACATACATTTTGAAATTTTTATTTAAGAAAATTGTGATTTAGAAATTAATAAGTAAACAAATATGAAAAGTGGAGACACTGTACAAGGTTTCTGCTGGACAGTGATGATATCATAGATTATGTATATTATCATTATGCAGAGTAAATAGGTAATAGAGATCAGTTGCGTATCGTGTGTAAATAGCGTATTTGTTAATGGGTTTATGTACAAAAGAATCATGTACGTAATTAAGATTGTGCAAGATATAAAGTATATTTGAGTCTATGTGTTTGATAGAGAGATGTGAATGTGCGTGTGGCTGTGTGTGTGTGTGTGTGTGTGTGTGTGTGTGTGTGTGTGTGTGTGTGTGTGTGTGTGTGTGTGTGTGTGTGTGTGTGTGTGTGTGTGTGTGTGTGTGTGCGCGCGTGTGTGTGCGCGCATGCACACATGTGTACACAGGGCCACTGACAGCTTTGCCAGAGCCCAGGACAAAGTCATCTGAATCGTCCCCCCTCACCCAATACCTGCAATGTAATGAGGACCAAATTCTGCCCCCCCGCCTCTCCCTGAGCAAGTGACTTGTTTGTCATTCCCTGTTGACTTCCCTGGGAATAGAGCAGTGTCTGGTGTTTTGCTTGCATATGTGAACACATATGACAGAGATGGAGAGATGTCTGATTGTGTGTGTGTGTTGTGTCTGTGTGTGTGTGTGTGTGTGTGTGTGTGTGTGTGTGTGTGTGTGTGTGTGTGCGCGTGTGTGTGTGTGTGTGTGTATGTGTGTGTGTGTGTGTGTGTGTGTGTGTGTGTGTGTGTGTGTGTGTGTTTGTGGCTGTGTGGCTGTTGTGAGTGCGTATGTGTGTGTGTATGTGTGTGTGTGTAGGTGTCTGATTGTTTGTGTGTGTGCTCATGTGTGTGTGTGTGTGTGTGTGTGTGTGTGTGTGTGTGTGTGTGTGTGTGTGTGTGTGTGTGTGTGTGTGTGTGTGTGTGTGTGTGTGTACACGTGCGTGCGTGCACGTGTTTGTTTGTGTGTGTGTGTGTGTGTCCCTACTGGAATGATATATTTGTGCGTGAGAAGAACAGGTTGGGTGATAAAAATATGCATATGCTATATGCAAGAGAGGTGAGGTGTGTATATGTGTGGGTAACACTTTACAATAAGGGTACATGAATACTATTGGAATTATGTTGGAAGTAATGTATGATTTATAGTTAATTAACATATGACCTATGTATGCATTGATGGTTAGTATACTAGTAATGAGAAGGGAGTCCTGCTTGGAATCATAATGACCCACTATTAACTAATTGTGAAAATCAAAGGTGAATTCATGGTGTGAGTTCCAAGTGTTAATATACCATATATTAACACTGCTGATAACACTGCTGTTAATATATTATGTGTCCAAGTGTTAATATATTCTGTATTAACACTGCCAGATCGTTCCTTATCATACAAGAATTCGACCTGGACGTGGAATTAATTGATAGACTTGGCCTACCTTATGCATGCAGCAGATGTTGAGTGTAGAAGTAAAGTGAACATGGTGGATGAAAGGTAAATTTAAAGTGCAAAATTATACTGGAAATGAATCCCATGCTAAAAATCCTGCCTTATCACAATCCAGTCGTTTCTTCTTTTCTTCTCAAGATAGTTGACTCACGTAGGCTGCGTGACACCACTGTGCCAGGAAGATGTTGCGATAGGGCACCGTTGGCTCTGCATTGTTTGAAACGTGGAGGGGTGCTTGCAACCTTCATATCGTTAACCTGCTGGCTGTGGCCTAGAAGCCGCCTCTTCTGGACACACAGTCCCTGGTGCAATGTTTTGCCACTCTGGCCAGAGATCATTTCCCACTTCACATTCTTGTGACCAGCCGCAGTCATTTGTAATATCAATATACAAGCTATCATATTATGTCCCATGTGTCAAGGTCTGCTTGTTGAAAGGGGGGGGGGTATTATTGGGTAGGCCTTCGTCTAAGATGATCTTGTAACCAGCACCACACAAGTAATATTTTTCTGTATGAGGTCATATCTAAAGTAATGATTAATTAATGTATTATTTAACAACCTCTTTGGAGTCATAATATAAGTCATGATGAATATGGCATTAGTTAATGTATAAAGAAGAGATATTCCAAGTGTGTTAATATATACTCACAAAAGATTTTACGCTTAACTACTGAATCTTTGCCCCTTATTCTGCGGTCATGACATGATAATGAGTACTATAGCATTAGCTAATACATGAAGAAGTGATATTCAGAATGTGTTACTATGTACTCAGAGAAGAACTTCTGATTAACTAACATCATCAATAAAAACACCAGTTTGTGTACAAATTTTAATAAGCAAAAATGTTAAACAAGGGATCACACAATAACATACCACAGGCTTACATACATTTATCCAGAGAGAGAGAGAGAGAGAGAGAGAGAGAGAGAGAGAGAGAGAGCGACAGACAGACAGACAGACAGACCTACCGAGCAACCGACCGAGCCACACACACACACACACACACACACACACACACACACACACACACACACACACACACACACACACACACACACACACACACACACACACACACACACACACAGCCATTCTCCTGAAAATGTCCAAAAGATGAGTCCATGGTTTACAGATGCAGAGCAAGATGCATTGTCCTATATAAAACTCGGAAAGTCCAAGTTGCATGGTCCACAGAGAAAGCTGGGGTTGACATACTGGGAGGCGCACAAGGTGTTTGTATCCGCAAACCAGCCAATGCACTCCTGTAAGCGCCCCATTGGACACTGATGACGGTGGTAACCGGACGCACGTGTTTAACCACACCAGCTTCTCCTCACCAGCCACAAGACAGGACGTTTCTGGTGGTCACCAACTCCTAATATTCTTAAAACCCACTTTTTTTCCGTCGCCATGTTGCACCGGCCCTTCTGTGGTGATACTGTAAATATACAAGAAAGTAAAGTAAGTGAGTAAGTAAGTACATTTTATTTATAAAGCACATAAACAGTACAAAACTGACCAAAGTGATACAGATATTAAAAGGAGAAGGGAAAAATGTCAGATAAAAACCATGCAGCTTGGCCTGCATGTTTTTTGAAAATATGCAGCACCATGGGTGACATCATCAAAGTTTAAGGTGGTCCAACAACATGTTGCTGTACTGCTTCACAGTGGTACCTCTCCAGCCCCCCAGGGGAGGTTGAGATGGCTGCGGTGCTTAGTTGCCTTTAGGGGGCATTAGTCTACTTTATTTTTTCAATACTAACGGGGACGTTGGCAGGCTTATGGGGGTTTTGGGATGCTCACCTTGCTTTTATTACGGAAACAACTTTCAGCAAACTGTCAACGATCTCCAACCATTTGACCATGGCATCTTATGTGGGCATTTATTGCATGATTGCAAATCCATCCGACTGTTCCAGCCATCTTTGACCGTGTCCGGGAACTCCTCGCAACTCCATCCTGCATCATGTCACTCTTTCTAAGCACAAAACCTGAAAGAAACTGACCAAAGGCAGAATAGAAAAAATAATTAAACATATAGTCAGTAGACAACACAGCACTGTAGTCTAAAATTCCCTCGTAAAGACAGTCTAACCCCTTCATATTAAACTATTAGAGGCAATTTCTGGCAATATAATTTCTAAAGAAAAAGTTTATGTAGTTTAGGACACTACATCTACATCTTGAGAAATGGCCGCCACATTGAATTATCTTGTGGTCAGTGTTTTTTTTTTCCTGAAGTGTGACCCTTAGAGAATATTTCAGCTAAATTCCATGTCTTTACACCAAAGTAAGTGGCTTTTACAGTAACTATTAGTAGCAGAGACGGCCATCTGAAAAATGGGCGCCATACTGACTTTAAGTGTGGCCAACATTTTTTTCCCTAAAAAGTGACCCTCAGATAGTATTTCAGTCATATTGCATTTTTTAACCAAAGTAAATGGTTTTATACTAACCATTCAATAGCAGTGGCAGCCATCTTGGAAAATGCTGCCTATATTACAATGTTGTGTGGCCCGCTTTTTTATTAAAGAAAGTGACCCTCAGAAAGTATATTTGACAAATTCCATGCATTTATACCAAAGTGTATGACTATGTCACTAAGCTGCTCTAGTACATCTAGCAGAAATTCACCCCTTTCAACTCCCCTCCACAGGCACACACAGAAGTCATAAGTCCATTGGAGAGGAATTCTGCCAGTTCTACTCTACTGGCTGGTAATCTTATTTGCTACTGGTTTGTCAAATTATTACGCTTCCAAAAGTGACCACTGGGGGGCTTAAATACAGTATATTATATTGCAATTCAGTGGTAGGGCATGGCAAGCCACCTCTTCAAACAAGTTTTCTTGACTGGGATGTGCACGACAGGCTGATAGGCCTAATGGAACAACACCATAGATTTCATTTCTACAGGCCTCACTAGGCTAAAAACAGAGATCCAGAAACACAACAGAAGCATATTGTCTTTCTTGTATTTTACATAATATGTTTTTGTGAAAATGATAGACAAACACATAGGCCTACAAAACATGTATTAAAGTTTCTAAGCTTAAATGAAGAACCATGAATTAAGCTTACTGTAGCTGAGTTGCACCAAGTGTTTGCTCAGCCATTATCCAAACTACTTCGTTTTAATTGGAATTTTGAAGTTACTAAAATTAATATATGAACTACCAGCATGAAATACACTACAAATGAGATGAATTATTCAAAATAAAGTACTCACAGGAGCTGCTTGAACAAGCACGTTGTAGGGGTGGCAAAGAGAGCTGTCGGCATCGTTGTGGCACGGTCGAAATGGCTACAATAACACTTCCGCTCGTAACTTCCTGTTCAAATCTTTTGTCAAAATAAAAGTCACGAATAGCTTGGTGATTACATTAGTTTTACCACAACCGTAAATGCTGCTGACTATTGCATATAATGAAAATCAAAATGATGCATTTCGATTTTCCTTTCATGCAATGTGCACTATTTACAATTGTGGTAGAACTAATGTAATTAAAAAGCTATTCGTGACTTGTATTGTGAGTTGAACAGGAAAGTGAGAACAAAGGCGTTGTTGTAGCCATTTTGGCCATGCTACAACGATGCAGACAGCTCTCTTTGTCACTCCTACAACGTGCTTGTTCAAACAACTCATGTAAGTACTTTATTTTGCATAATTCGTCTTATATGTAGTGTATTTCATGCGGGTAGTTCATATATACATTTTAGTAGCTTAAAAATTCCAATTAAAACGAAATAGTTTGGATAATGGCTGAGCAAACACTTGGTGTAACTCAGCTACAGTAATTAATGGTTCTTCATTTAACAGCTATGATACATGTTTTGTAGGTTTATGTGTTCGTTTATCAATTTCACAAAAATGATTCAGTAAAATACAAGAAAGACAATATGCTGCTGTGGTGTTTCCAGATCTCTGTTTTTAGCCTAGTGAGGCCAATACAAATTCCTAGCCTGTAGAAATGAAATCTATGTCGTTCCATTATCTCAACCTGTAGTGCACATCCCAGCAAAAAATAAATAAATAAAATAACATGTTTGAAGAGGTGGCTTGCCATGCCTTACCATTGAAATGCAATACTGTATTTAAGCCCCTAGTGGTCACTTTTGGTAGCATCATTTGACAAACCAGTAGCAAATAAGAACACTACCAGCCAGTGGAATAGAACTGACATAACTCCTCTCCAATGGACTTGTGACTTCTATGTGTGCCTGTAGAGTGGAGTTGAGAGGAGTGAATTTCTGCTAGATCTACTAGAGCAGCGCAGTGACATAATCGTACACTTTGGCATAAAAGCATGGAATTTGGCAAATCACTCCAAGGGTCACTTTTTTAATAAAAAAAGCTGGCCACACAAAATTGTAATATAGCCGGCATTTTTCAAGATATCTGCCACTGCTATTAAAGGGTTATAAAACCCTTTACTTTGGTTAAAAATGTAAATGGCTGAAATATTCTCTACGGGTCACTTTTTAGAAAAAAAAATGCTGGCCTCACTTAAAGTCAATATGGCACCCATTTTTCAAGATGGCCGCCTCTCTGGTTACTGTAAAAGCCACTTACTTTGGTATAAAGACATGTAATTTAGCTGAAATACTCTCTAAGGGTCACACTTCAGGGAAAAAAATCACTGGGCACAAGAAAATTCAGTATGGCGGCCATTTCACAAGATGTAGATGTAGTGTCCTAAACTCCATACACTTTTTCTTTAGAAATGATATTGGCAGAATTTGCCAGTAATAGTTTAATGTGAATGGGGTTATACTGTCTTTACGAGGGAATTTTAGACTATAGTGCTGTGTTGTCTACTGACCATATGTTTAATTATTTTTTTATATTCTGCCTTTGGTCAGTTTCTTTCAGGTTTTGTGCTTTAGGCAGAGTGACATGATGCAGGATGGAGTTGCGAAGAGTTCCAGGACACGGTCAAAGATGGCTGGATCATGCAATAAAGGCCCACATGAGACGCCATGGTCAAATGGTTGGAGATCGTTGAGAGTTTGCAGCTATTGATGAAAGTTGTTGTAATAATAGCAAGGTGAGCCTCCCAACGCCCCCTTCTCTTCATCATGAGCCTCCCAACACCTACTTGACCTCATCATAAGCCTGCAAACGCCCCACTTAGTATTTAAAAAATTAAGTAGACGAATGCCCCCTAAAGGCAACTAAGCACCGCAGCCATCTCAACCTCCCCTGGGGGGCTGGAGAGGTGTCACTGTGAAGCAGTACAGCAACATGTTGTTGGACCACCTTAAGCTTTGATGATGTCACCCATGGTGCTGCATATTTTCAGAAAACTTGCAGGTCAAGCTGCATGGATTTTATCTGAAATTGTTCCCTTCTCCTTTTAATATCTGTTCATCACTTTGGTCAGTTTTGTACTGTTTTATGTGCTTTTTAAGTAAAATGTACTTACTTACTCACTTACTTTACTCTCTTGTGTATTTACAGTATCACCACAGAAGGGCCGGTGCAACATGGCGACGGAAAAAAGTGGGTTTTGAGAATATTAGGAGTAGGTGACCGCCAGAAACATCCTGTCTTGTGGCTGGTGTGGTTAAACACGTGTGTCCGGGAACCACCGTCATCAGTGACCAATGGGGCGCTTACAGGAGTGCATTGGCTGCGACAGGCACTTCACAGTGAACCACTGTCAGTAGTTTGCGGATCCAAACACCTTGCGCGCCTCCCAGTATGTCAACCCCAGCTTTCTCTGTGGACCATGCAACTTGGACTTTCTGAGTTTCATATAGGACAATGCATCTTGCTCTGCATCTGTAAACCATGGACTCATCTTTTGGACATTTTCAGGAGAATGTGTGTGTGTGTGTGTGTGTGTGTGTGTGTGTGTGTGTGTGTGTGTGTGTGTGTGTGTGTGTGTGTGTGTGTGTGTGTGTGTGTGTGTGTGTGTGTGTGTGTGTGTGTGCGTGCGTGCGTGCGTCGGTCGGTCGGTTGGTCGGTCGGTCTGTCGCTTTCTCTCTCTCTCTCTCTCTCTCTCTCTCTCTCTCTCTCGCTCTCGCTCTCTCTCTCTCTCTCTCTCTCTATGGATACATGTATGTAAGCCTGTGGTATGTTATTGTGTGATCCCTTGTTTAACATTTTTGCTTATTAAAATTTGTACACAAACTGGTGTTTTTATTGATAATGTTAGTTAATCAGAAGTTCTTCTCTGAGTACATAGTAACACATTCTGAATATCACTTCTTCATGCATTAGCTAATGCTATAGTACTCATTATCATGTCATGACTGCAGAATAAGGGGCAAAGATTCAGTAGTTAAGCGTAAAATCTTTTGTGAGTATATATTAACACACTTGGAATATCTCTTCTTTATACATTAGCTAATGCCATAGTCAGCATGACTTATATTATGACTCCAAATATGTTGTTAAATAATACATTAATTAATCATTACTTTAGATATGACCTCATACAGAAAAATATTACTTGTGTGGTGCTGGTTACAAGATCATCATAGACGAAGGCCTACCCAATAATACCCCCCCCCCCTTTCAACAAGCAGACCTTGACACATGGGACATAATATGATATAGCTTGTATATTAATATTACAAATGACTGCGGCTGGTCACAAGAATGTGAAGTGGGAAATGATCTCTGGCCAGAGTGGCAAAACATTGCACCAGGGACTGTGTGTCCAGAAGAGGCGGCTTCTAGGCCACAGCCAGCAGGTGAACGATATGAAGGTTGCAAGCACCCCTCCACGTTTCAAACAATGCAGAGCCAACGGTGCCCTATCGCAACATCTTCCTGGCACAGTGGTGTCACGCAGCCTACGTGAGTCAACTATCTTGAGAAACGACTGGATCGTGATAAGGCAGGATTTTTAGCATGGGATTCATTTCCAGTATAATTTTTCACTTTAAATTTACCTTTCATCCACCATGTTAACTTTACTTCTACACTCAACATCTGCTGCATGCATAAGGTAGGCCAAGTCTATCAATTAATTCCACGTCCAGGTCGAATTCTTGTATGATAAGGAACGATTTGGCAGTGTTAATACAGAATATATTAACACTTGGACACATAATATATTAACAGCAGTGTTATCAGCAGTGTTAATACATGGTATATTAACACTTGGAACTCACACCATGAATTCACCTTTGATTTGCACAATTAGTTAATAGTGGGTCATTATGATTCCAAGCAGGACTCCCTTCTCATTACTAGTATACTAACCATCAATGCATACATAGGTCATATGTTAATTAACTATAAATCATACATTACTTCCAACATAATTCCAATAGTATTCATGTACCCTTATTGTAAAGTGTTACCTGTGTGTGTGGGGGGGATTGGGAGGGTGGGTATCAGTGTAATTGTGTGTGTGTGTGTGTGTGTGTGTGTGTGTGTGTGTGTGTGTGTGTGTGTGTGTGTGTGTGTGTGTGTGTGTGTGTGTGTGTGTGTGTGTGTGTGTGAG
>NC_085880.1:23185456-23217956 GCF_034702125.1 Engraulis encrasicolus
CCTACCCATCTGTTTGGAATAACAGCTAATAACCTGACTTTCAATTAATCACTTGGCTTCAGAAGTCACTCATATGAAAGCTACAACCCTCTCGAATGAAAATGTATGTACAAAAATAAATTTCATGCACCAAAGAAAGATTGACCCTTTAATGAACACAGACAGGGCAGATTTTGACAAGACAAAAGTTTTGTCGCCTATCGAACATAATGTGAAAATGAGCAGATAAGTCACTTCAAAACACTTCAAATATGCAGATCGGGTGTCATACTTAATCACTGATTCACTCACACCTCTCCAGAAAATCAACTTTGGCCTTAGGTGTATGTTTAGGGTCATTGTAATCATAGAAAGCAACACAATGAAAATCAATGGAGTTCAATGAGAGATGGTGACATATTTGCTATTCGTAGAGCAATACATTTTTAACTTCATGATGTAATCAATGATAAAAGCCCTCACACACCAGCAGCATCCGTGCAGCTCCACATAAGAGCTGTATCCCTCCCATGTTTGACTTTAGGCACCATGTATTTTTTCCAAATTCTTCACCTTTAACACCAAAGAAGTCTCTCCCACTGTCCTGTCTCAATAAAGCCAGCCAAGAGTATGTCAGGCCTAATTCTGACAAAAATGAAGGCTAATGGGACTCATACTCTGAAGTCAAGATCCCAAGATCAACCATTTTAGAACTGATAGCATCAAAACTTTATGGTGTTGGAGATGAAGAATATGAAAAAAGAGAAATGGTGCATAAAGTGAAACATGGTACGGATACAGCTCTTATGAGGAGCTGCATGCATGCCGCAGGTGTTTGAGGGCTTTTATCATTGATTAAATCATGAAGTTAAACATGTATTGCTCTACGAATAGCGAATATGTCACCATCTCTCATTGAACTCCATTGATTTTCATTATGTTGCTTTCCATGATTACAATGACCCTAAACATACACCTAAGGCCAAAGTTGATTTTCTGGAGAGGTGTGAGTGAATCAGTGATTAAGTATGACACCCGATCTGCGTATTTGAAGTGTTTTGAAGTGACTTATCTGCTCATCTTCACATTATGTTCGATAGGCGACAAAACTTTTGTCTTGTGAAAATCTGCCCTGTCTGTGTTCAATAAAGGGTCAATCTTTCTGTGGTGCATGAAATTTATTTTGTACATACATTTTCATTCGGGAGGGTTGTAGCTTTCATATAAGTTCAAGTGATTAATTGAAAGTCAGGTTATTAGCTGTTATTCCAAACAGATGTATAGGCGACAACTCTTTTGGAGGCGAGTGTATATAAAAAATACTACAGAGTTGAAACAACATACGTTTGAAAGTGCTTATGTCCCTTAGCAATAATGTTGTCATTAATCTGTGCAACTGATATAGAAAATGTGATTGTTGAGCTTCATAAGTAGGATTTTATGATTCACTGTGATACAGACTGACACATTTTTCATTATAAATCCCTGTAATGTCTGTTTTGAATTTAGTCACCCTCCTTACACAAGACTTCCTTCTCCAGAGATAATCCCTAGTGTCTGTTCATAGGATTTTTCCAACACATAAGGGATCAATAGCTGAAAAACATTTTCAAAACAGTCAACCGTGTTACTCAACTGTGTTACGGTGAACAGTGCAGGGGAACAAGTCGGCACTTTTTTTAGGAAAAAAAAACAGAGCATACGAACCCATCTCCCTAGAAAACAAATTATTTTGTTTGTTTGTCTGTCAATATGGAGATAAATTGGCAAAAACATACTCCTCCTTCATAGCTAATTGTAACACCATTGACGGTAACACGGTTGACATTTCAGCCATTTTTATGGTGTTGTGCTAACTGAGGACCTCAGAAGTTCCACCACAACACCTTAATCAATGAATGTATCTGTATGCTTTATCTGTGTTTTTCTACATGTGATTTCTAATTCAGATTCTTATGAATATGTTGATAACACAGTTGACAGGCAATTTTCCCGCTATGAGAACATGAAAAAGAATGGATTAAATTATGGAAGGATGGAGCTCAAAACTTACCAAAAAGTCTTCCCATATCCTGCCAAAGAGGTTATGACATCACATGATGTTATTCGTATGGCCTAAGACCAAACCATTACTGATTTATGGAGGGAGTTTCAGACCGTGACACGGTTAACACAGTTTTCGTGGACACACACAAAATGGCAAATTTCATGTATAATGGAAAGGACAGTGGTCTTTCTGACAGTTTTGTCATATTGTGATGATTACTGGGAATCAACATTTGCAATCATCTTGGGCAAAACAAGTTTCTTTACATGCTAATATGAAGACTGAATCTGACATTTGGAAAACAGGACGGCATGAAAACGCCCAAAACCAGTATTAAATATTCATTCTTGCTGAGGGAAATAATGCCATGTCTACATTTTCTGTATTATATGAAAGATAAATGTTTTCTAATGTCCAAAACATCATTGGATGCAGTTAATAGTTAGTGGAATTGGCAAATAAAATCCACGGACTTAAAAGCGTAGTCGAATCGGAGAATCACTCATATATGCTTATAAAAGGATTGTATGCATAAACTTTTAGTGATGTGGTATATGGAGGCCCCTCATACGGAAGTACTACTTAGACTCAAGTACTACTTGAGGGTTTTTGGGAAACGCAGCCCAGCGAAGACTGATAGAGCATACATGCTCATATGTGCAGTCATAGAGCCTACTGTATAGTAATAGCAATAGCAGTCGGAGCCCCATTACTAACCCAGAATGTCTGAGTTCCATTGGGCAATTCTACTCCCCTTCGCAACAGTACACTATATATGATATTAGCTGCAACTGTTGGTTACATTATATTATATGTATATGTATGCTACATTAGTTGCTGCTGTTGGTTATATAACATGTTTCCGTATGTTGGTTATATATATATATATATATATATATATATAGAGAGAGAGAGAGAGAGAGAAGAGTGTTTAATATATATATATATTTAAATATATATATATATATATATATATATATATATATATATATATATATATATATATTAAACACTCTTCTCTTTCGTGACTATTTACTACACTCATGCTTGAACTGCGTGTGTGTGTTTGTACTCTACTTAACCGTGTGTTACCTATATAAAAAAACCTACCCCGGTAGCATCTGCTCTTGTTGTTCTGTATATTTCCTGTGCACTTTGTTTGCACTAGTGATGTCAGCTATGATTATGTCCTGGATTGTAAGTCGCTTTGGTTTAAAAAAAAGCGTCTGCCAAATGCAATTTAATGTAATGTAATTTAATGCAATATATATCATCTCTATACCATCAGTTGCTGCTGGTGGTGGACCCAGATGTGGAGCGCCTCCTGGTGGTGAGTGATGATGAGGGCACTTCCTTCCACAGCCGACCAATCAGCTTCTCCCTGCTGAGCCTCCTCTTCCACCCCACACATGATGACTGGATACTGGCATACTGCCAGGAGCAGAGGGTACGCACGCACACACGCACGCACGCATGCACGCTCGCACATGCACACACACACACACACACACTCACATGCACTCATGCACGCTCGCACAAGCACACACACATGCACATACACATACACAAACACAGACACTTATACATACACATATACACACAAAAGGAGCAGAGGGTACGCACACACACACACACACACACACACACGCACGCACACGCACACACACACACACACACACACACACACACACACAGGAGCAGAGGGTACGTATACACACACACACACACGCACACACACACACACACACACACACACACACACACACACACACACACACACACACAGGACCGGAGATCACAAAATTCCAAAACCACAAATTTACAAAACCAACCCACTAAGGCCCACCCTAGAATGTTGATTGACCAATCGCAACGCTAGTTTACGAAAAAGAGGTGCGACAGAGGTCAGACAGTTTTTGACTGACAGAATTCCATTGAATTCTAACTGTCATCTCGTGTTTTCATCAACACAGATGCAAGTTCCCCCGAGTGAACTACTGCTGCAATTTACTTAGTCACTGCATAAACCACGATGATATCAGAGGATCAGAGGATAGAACATCACTGTTGGGAAAGTTACTCAACAAGGCCGACAGGCGGACAACAGATGCGTCCCTCTATGCCAGTTCCAACCTTTTTTCCCCCCAAAACGCCCCGCTGGCCTCCTCCTAACCTGTCAACGCCCACCCCCCTCTGAGGATGTGCTTTTTGTTTATTGGTCATAGCCTATTGCCCATGGAAACTCCAAATAATGTGGCAGGCAGTGAAATGACGAGACAAAGCTTTGTATTTTGCAGTTTAGACTATAATAAGGTCATCATGCTTGGATTTGGAAAAGAAGCATCTAATTTCAAATTTCACATAGATCAAGTGGCTACATTACAAATTACCAGATATTATTAGTACTAGGTTATTTATCAACCTTTAGTAGGCTATCACGCCATTTCAGCGTCATGTGCATGTGGGAAAGAAACTAAACATCGCCAAATAGCCTAATAAATAAATAAAACCGTTTGGGTGAATCATGCGCTATGGGTTCACACTTTGGATGCATTGTGCGCTTAATTTTCAATGGCAGCTTTTTACCGTCAAGGCACAAAGCAGTGAGCTTCAGTGGCAGAGTTTACCAAATGCATACGACTGCAAACGAAGCAAAAGACGCGTTCTGTCCCGTGCTCTCTCTGAGCGCAAGGGAAAGCACCTGTGGGGTCCACGCGCCGCCAGCAGAAAACGACTCTCCCTTGCAATATGCCCGAGAACATCAGTAACACAGCGTATGTGAAATACAAATGGCCCATCTGTCTACTAGTTCGAGAACACAGACTACTCACTGAAACGTAGTGGCAGAATGTTTGCAAACTCACGTTTAGAGGAAGAGCTGTAGCGCTGCTGGTCGCCTGTGAACTTATTACGGCTCCATGTCGTGGAGCGTTCTCCCTTGCAATATGCCCGAGAACATCAGTAACACAACGTATGTGAAATGCAAATGGCCCATCTGTCTACTAGTTCGAGAACACTGACTACTCACTGAAACGTAGGCTAGTGGCAGAATGTTTGCAAACTCGCGTTTAGAGGAAGTGCTGTAGCGCTGCTGGTCGCCTGTCAACTTATTACGGCTCCATGTCGTGGAGCGTTATGCAATGCTAACGCCCCTCTATCCGAGCACAAACATCTGTGTGAAATACTGCCTGCCGACTTGTAAATCGTTAATTTCCATTCTGATGAACCAAAATAGCTGCACAACGCGACACTATCAGCCGAAGTGTAGGCCTATCACAAGACCGTGAACATTAAGTGACACTCACAGTGGTGTTGGTGTGCTGTGGAGAAGGAACGAAGTTGCCTACCACTGTCCAAACGCAAAACAATGCCGAAAATTGAATGCACCCCTCAGTTGTCTCACAATGCAATCAGCTTAGCCTTGCCGGTTTGGTAACATATCGTATACGTTTTGACACACATTCGCTCCAGGCCAAAATGCCTCTCTGCCTCCGCCTTGTGGACACAGGAAGGAACGCGTTTCAGACAGCGTTTCAGACAAGACAGCGTTTCAGACAAGGAATGCGTTTCAGACGGACGGACGGACGGACGGACGGACAGCGGACGGACAGCGGACGGACAGACCCTCTTATAGAGATGCTGGGACGCATCTAAAAACTGTAATGCACTACTTATTACATGTTACTGTCATTTAAAAGTAATGCCTTACATTACAACATTACTTTTTTTTTAAAGTAAGGCATTACACTACTTTTGCATTACTTTTAGCTACTTTAGCCAAAATAAGGATTTGGCAATCTACAGTGCAAATCTATGAGGTGGCATGACTTTCACCTGCCATCCACAAGTCGTTTTGGAAGCCTGCAGACTGAAAACTAACATTTTCAGGAATTGCGTCTTACCCACATACAATAAGGCCTAAGAAAAATAAAAGTTTGGTTCCGGTTGGTTGTCAGGTTTGGTCATCGTCCGGTCGGATTTTTTATTTTATTTCCAATTTCTTTTTTTTTTATGTCCGACCCCCCAACCCCCCACATGCGCCAGATTTTGTCATAAACGTTGTTGAACAATGCCAAGGACGATATTGGAGTTGAGGCTTGATAAGTACAGCTGAAGCTACAATGAAATATAATAAGCATTAATGAGCCAAGAGGCCTATAATATTTTATTTCAAATTGATTTATTTCAATTTTAGTGATGTTTAGTTGAACAAAAGTGAGGGGGGTGCAACATACTCATCCCCCCCGTCGGATAGCCTACCCTGCCGTGTCCCTGTCTCGTGCGAATGGGATGCATCCCCTCCTTTCCTGACTAATTTGGTGGTGCTATGGCACCTCTTCAAATCGTCAAATTGTTTGTAGGCTACTGTTTTTCGACGTGGAAAGCGGTTTGGGTTTCAAGTACAGTGTGCATTTAACTTAAATGTTGTTGCCGTCCTTATTTTCAATGGAGTGAAAGTAGTGGGCATATACCCATCTTGAAAACGAGCAAGCTGGATCTTCTGGATCGGTCATCCTTTGTCAGCCTGCCATTTCGTGAGACGAAGCGTGAAAGAGAAGCAATGTTCTCGAGAAACTTTAAAATCTCGGCGTCGACGTAGGCTATCATAGGCAATAGCTGATCTCACGGTGATCCGCGAACATTGTATAAAGAAAACAAAATACCCACACAAAATTTAGGTGAAAAAAATGTGTTGTAATGTGCAAGTTACTTGCATTGTAATGAGGACATATTACCGATTTTTTCCCCTGTAATCAGTTACATTACTGCGTTACTCAAAAAGGTAATGCATTACAGTAATTAGTTACTTTTGTAACTAGTTACTCCCAACACTGTAGAACATCTGTCTGAACTAGCAACTGTAACCCAAGGTGGTGGGATGCACACAGGGATGGGCAAAGATACAGTTACATGTATTTTCAATACAAATACAAAATACTCAGCAAAAAATGTTACAAATAAGATACAAAATACATAACTGTAACAGTATCTAATATCGAAATACAATATTTTGTATTTTCAACAACACAAAATACACAACAAATACAACAAAAACCATTGTGTACAAAAACTACCAATTTGACTTACACAATGAAATTAATTGAACAATTAAATTCTGAGAAATTAAATGATGATTAGAAAACAAACAAAAGCTCAAACAAGAAAGAAAGAGGCCCTGCTGTAGGCCAAGTAAGTATGTATGGCCTTTATCATCCCAGTGGGGAAATTCATGTGTTGCAGCGGTATCATACATGCGTGCAACTTGTGCAAAAATACTGACGATGACATACAAACACAAGACCAAAAAGTTGAATAATTCTATATAAGAGAGATACTGTAGGCCAGTGGTTCTCAACTGGAACAGTCTTGAGACCCACCATTTTCCACTCTCATTCGGTCGCGACCCAATTTTTTTGGCGACACTCGAATGATTGGTTGCACACTACTATCTCGCATAAACAGTCTGATTTTATCTATGACGACAGATGACACAAGTTCAATCGCCTATAAAAAGAAACGTATTTTTGCAGGAAAAGTTGGATTTTTTTTGTTTTGTTTTAGCGAATGAATGAATTACGATTTTTTTTACACCACGGCTCCGCGACCCACCCATGACCCCTCCGCGACCCACTTTTGGGTCGCGACCCACCAGTTGAGAAACACTGCTTTAGGCTGTGTCATCATAACTAATTTTTCAAACAGCTTCGCATTCCAATGCTTGCTACAATGCTACACGGATCCATTGACTTTCACTAGCTTAGCGACATATTCCCTCTTTTAACTTGTCTTAAAGCAAGACAACGCTTAACGTGAAAAATAAGACGCTTTACCACCTTTATAAACCCCAGCCAACGATTTTAACTGTATTAAGCCCCAAAATAGTGGCATACCCCTTTAATAAATCTGCGTGCTGTATGTATTGCCTTGCAGTTGTTCTTCTCAAAGGATTTTGGAAGAAGCTGGAAGTTTGTCCATGAGTTCGTGTCTCCAGGGCGCTTCTACTGGTATAGTCCCGCTTCCTCACCGCACTGCACCTGTATGTAGGAAATAGAATGAAATAGATTAGAATAGACTTTATTGCCATGCCGTGCCAGGTATACCATGAAATGTGCAGTGTTACTGTAATTCAACACTGTTCTGAGCACAGACAGGATTTTTAAAAATCTTGGTTGCTTTACAGTTGCTAGTCAAAACAGCATAGACAAATAATTACAACAGTGACTCAAAAGTTGTATTCTCTTACCCACGGCACAACTTTGCTAAGTTATGCCGTTATGACAGAATTAGGCAACCATATATGATATATACTGTATATGGCAATGGTGTATGAATGTAAGAATATTTACATAGACAGTTTTGGGGAGTTTTAGATACTTTCTTGGAATTTCATAGTGGTTGCTGATCATGTTTGGGTGGTTGCTATTGAACTCACAAGCAACCCTTTGGTGCCACTCCTGCTTTGAGGGGAACAGATTTTTTTCACCAGTTCTTCTAGAATTTTGCAGGACTTTTAACACAGAGTTCTGCACGTACTGTAACAAATTACCTCAGTGTCATCTGGGAGCACTGACGCACACTAAATCCTCCCCAAACAATCGTGTGACACGACCTAATTGGTGGTCAGAGTCACATCAACGAGGATTTACACATGCCAAGGCTGGGTTTTTACACATCCCAAAGGTGGGCTTACACAAATAACTTCAATTAATATAATCGTTTGGAAAAATCTTTGGATTAAAGTGTCTGCCACATGTAAACCAATATTATTAGTATAAATAAATATTATTATTGTAATGAAATTTGTATGTGTTTCAGGTCTGTAAGCGGACTGGATGAAGATCCTTCCCTCCTGCATCTGGAGGCTCAAGATACTAGTGGATGTATGTATATACGGGTCTCTGTGTGTGTGTGTGTGTGTGTTTGTGTGTGCACATGTGCATCCCCATGTGTAATTCTGAGTGTGTGTGAGTGAGTGTGTGCCTGCGTGTGTCTGTGTGTGTGCTGTAGTTTTGACATACGACGTGTCTAGCGGGACCATGTGATGAAAGCTGTGTGTGTGTGTTTGTGTGTGTGTGTGTGTGTGTGTGTGTGTGTGTGTGTGTGTGTGTGTGTGTGTGTGTGTGTGTGTGTGTGTGTGTGTGTGCGTGTAGTGTTGAGGTATATGACGTGTCTCGCAGGCAGCTGTGATGACAGCAGGGTGTTCCCCTTCTCTGGCCGAGTGGACGCCGGATCACTGGTGGTGCAAGATGACTACGTGTTTGTACAGGTAATCTAATAATATAATATAATATAATATAATATAATATAATATAATATAATATAATATAATATAACCTCAAATGCTCAAGACTGCAGTCTTCAGTGCATAAGTCTAGTTTCACTGGACTAATGAGCCTAAACTCCTATCTAAACTACTACACTTTCTTTATCTTTTGTAGGTGACCACAGTTGGACCTACAAAATACTTTGTGTCATATCGAAGACAGCCTTTCCAGACCATTCAACTCCCCAAGTACTGCCTCCCAAAGGTATGTGTCTGTAGGGTACTGTCTCCCAAAGGTATGTCCCTCAATGTGCCTCTTCCTACCGTATGGTACAGTAGGGGCCACTGATTTATTGTAGTGTCATGTTTTCTTAGCTGCACCATGATTGCTCCATGCAAGTTTTGGACAATATCAATTATAGGATGTGGGTCATCTTTCTTGGTGGTTTGCAGACATTACCTCGGATACCTTGGCTCTTAATACATCACAAAGACTTGTTGTCTCGGTCACAGATGCACCAGTTACACGCGCACAAAGAATTTCTTCTTTTTGAACTCTTATATGTTACACATAATGTTGTGTGCATTGCAAAATTTTGATCAAAACTGTACTCTGCTAATTGAGCCTTCACACTTCACCTTACTGGTGTAATTAATGAAGATTGGCCAACAGTCTGGTCCACGTAGTCATGAAACTTCCCAGACTAAAATGACAGGTGTTCCAGTTTCATTGTCCAACCCCTGTATATCATGTAATAAATTACATTTATGTTACATTTACCTTTACCCTTCTGTTCTACTTCCTGGAACTATAATGGAACTATGTCAATGGTAATCTATGTGTCAAAGGCTCCATGAGTCGCCATTGTTGTGTAAAAATGGAACACAGAGTCAATGGGATTAGCCTAACTCTTATGATGCTTGCACACCTATCCGATCCGACCAGCCTCTCCAACTACGAGTAGTCAGTTATCTGTCTGCTCCTCTCGGTCTTTATCGAACACAGTTGGCTCTCCGAACACACCGCGTCGACTTCACCCGCTGTGGACACTCCCCCGGGCAGTAACGGAGGGATTTTGTTATAGTACCTTCCGCGTTTGAGAGCTGGTCCTGTTGTAGTAGCCAAATGTTTCCATGTTTTCGCAAAGTCAATTCTCTACTTTTCACAAGTAGCCTTGATAGTAGGTGCACTAATGACTGTAAATAGGCTAGAGCCTGCGATTCCCAGAGGCAAAGCCCCCCTCCCTTTCATAATTTATCTATCAAGACATTCTATCTCTATCTCTTGCCCACAAAACGCTATGACTTTTGCTGTTTCAGTAGGGCATACTTCACTGTAGCTTAGACTTAATTTCTATCACAGTGACCAAGTTCACTAAAGAGGAAAAAGGCACGCCGTGCATTGTGTTAGAAGCTGTCTAAACAAACAGTGTATGTCATAATGAAACTCAAGTAGACATGAGTTCGCTACCCCTCCCACCTCATACTGCAGTTAGCAAAAAGCAATCAGAGTCCAACATGGAGCCCGACCACCAACGCGGTCCTCAACCCAACAGAACATGCTCAAAGTCTCCCGACGGAGAACCATGACCACCAACGTCCTCCAACTCCCCCAGACGCACCGAGACATACCGAGCCAACTCTGTCCCAACTGCCCTCAACGTGCGACAATAACCAACCGTCGAGTTGGTGTAGAGACACCTTAACTTGCATTGCTCTGGGTACAGACTCCACTCTGTACTCTGATAGTTTCCGCCTTGAAATCTGGCAAATCTCGGAACACATGGGTAAGTAATGGTTCTTTGAGTGCATAACACTATGTAGTTTCTTTCTACCACTTCCTAAACATGTCACAGCAATCCAGGAATCTGCAATGGAGTTGATCAAAACAGTCAGGCAGAGAGCTGCATTACAGTAAGCCGATGCTAGTGTGCAGTGCAGGCTACAGTGTGTGATTCCTGCATAAGCACACATCTCCTCAAACACACCACATCTAAATAAATAAAGGTTCGTTGCCATTGGGAAGCACTTCAAAGCCGATTAGATCTTATCCAACATTGGGGTCTTGGCAGAGTTATTCTGCGTGTGCTACATTCTGAATGTTCTCATTAAAAATCAAACGATCAGAATCCACTAAACGCTTCAAAAACCGCACTCTGCTGAAAGAGCACTGTACAAGCCAGCCAGGGCCACCAGGGGCGGTCCTACTGTAGGCACGGGCGACAAGACGCCGTACTGGGCACGGAAGGACTGTCCAGTATCTCCTGCGGCGTCACACACACACACAGACACAAACACAAACAAACGCACACACAGACACGCGCACACACACACACACACACACACACACACACACACACACACACACACACACACACACATGGGGGTGGACTGGCCAGTCACCCTGTGGCGTCATCTTGGCAGGGAGCGGCATGATTGAAGGCAAAAAAAACAACAACTGGGAAAAAATGGCGAATTAGCAGCATGTGAGGAAGCTTGTCTGGGGAGGAAATCAGTGAAGCGAGTTGTTTACGTTCTTGTTTTGGTCCTGTGGGGGGTGGATCGGGGGTATTTATGTCTTTATTTTGGTCCTATGTGTGTGTGTGTGTGTGTGTGCGTGCGTGCGTGTGGGTGTGTCCTTGCGCGCGTGCGTGCGTGTGCATGCGTCTGTGTATGGTTATTTGTACGCCCGTGTGTCTGTGTATGTGTGTGTAGGTGGGGGGCCTATGTTTTGGCTCCCAGGGGGTACCTTGCCAGGGGAATAAATCAGCATAGAATTGCCACTGGATGCAATTTAAAATGCATCTGTGCAAACCCACTCATGGCTGCAGTCAAAATAGAGTGAGTCTACTAATGAAAACCACATATATTAAAGGGAAGGAAGCTATACCAGGAATAAAGATGTTGCATGTGGTATTTTAAGTTATTTAGGATAAGGATGTTCCATCGGTGTGTGTGTGTGTGTGTGTGTGTGTGTGCGTGCGTGCGTGTGTGTGTGTGTGTGTGTGTGCGCGCGCGCGCGCGCGCGCGTGTGTGTGTGTGTGTGTGTGTGTGTGTGTGTGTGTGTGTGTGTGTGTGTGTGTGTGTGTGTGTGTGTGTGTGTGTTGTTGGCAGGTGTGTGGGATAAGGCTGGGGATATGCTTGTGTGCCTTAAATTACGTATGCAACTGGGTGCGACCGAGTGCACATACTTGCTTCAGGACAAGCAGAGCAATTTGCCCGATGCTGGAGGTATCATCTAGGGGGCAGGCAGATAGCCAACGGGGCCTCTCATTAACGTTTTCCACCATTGTTCGACTCCACCGTGACCTCGACGTAGAAGTTTGGAAGATCACCCCCAGATCACCATGGATTTGTCAATATTGCACCGTACTTACATGTCTGCGTACCTTGTGCCTGGTGTTCTCCCATACAAAAAAATTGACATGAAATACACACGGCACGTGCCCGCGCACGCATATCCTGCAGAAAGCATATTGCCGTCCTATGAGTGAGACTTACCGGTACAGTGTGTGTGTGTGTGTGTGTAGGATAAGAATGAGTCTTACAGCCTGTGTGTGTGTGTGTGTGTGTGTGTGTGTGTGCGTGCGTACGTGCGTGTGAGTGTGTGTGTGTGTATGTACACTTGTGTGTGTGTGTGTGTGCAGGACATGCATCTGATCAGCACAGAGCTGCATGTGTTGGCGGGAGTGCAGCAGTGGGACGAGAGGGATACCTACAGCCTTTACATCTCCGACCAGCAGGGGGAGTACTACAGTGCCGCCCTCACACACGTACGCACCACGCGCTCACTAGCCGGGGCACTCAACATGGACGTATACAAGGTACACACACACACACACACACACACACACACACACACACACACACACACACAGGCATTACAATCACTTGCTGGTTGTTTTACTTTATGGGGTTAGTGGTAAGTTATTGGAAAACATTGTGTATGTGTGTGTGCGTGTGCGTGTGTGTGTGTGTGTGTGTGTGTGTGTGTGTGCGTCTATGTGTGTGTCAGGTAAATGGCATCAGTGGCGTGCTATTGGCTAACCGGGTGGAAGAGGGCCGCGTGAGGACATTCATAAGCTTCAGTCTCGGCCAGTCATGGCGTCCGCTCACACCACCATCCAATGAGCTTCAATGCAACTCGGTAAGACCCGCCTCTCACTGCACCAATGACCTTCTTTATTGGCTAGTTCAATATGCCATTCGTTTTATACATGATTTGACATTGGTATTGGTATTCTGTTTTTTCTGCATTCATGTAATTTTCTGAATTTGCTATTCCATGATTTTTTTTTTTACTTTAACCTTGCTACCTGGCATACCTTTATCATACATTTTGCCTTTTTTCATCAAACTGTTCAAGCACAGTAATCTGAACACCTTCCATGAATTGTGCTATGCTAATGCAATGTTGTTGTTGTTATGTTATTATTATGTGTAACGCAAACATAGTAATAATAATAACAACAACAACAATAATGGTAATAATAATAATAACAATAATTATAATAATAATAATAATAATAATAATAATAATAATAATAATATGAGAGTTCCATGGGTCACATAAGATAAGATAAGATAAGATAAGATAAGATAAGATGAACTTTTATCGTCTGTTTGCACAGACATTTGTCTTGCATGACACTTCTCCACAATCCACATCTAAACGCACAAAACACAATATGGCCTATAGAGTCTAGTCATCTAGGTCCATAAGCTTTAAGGGTAGCACAGTCCAATAAAAAAATAAAAAGTTACTAATTAAGTTACTAAGTTAAGTTATAAAAAGAAGTTACTAAAAGCTACTAAAAAAGTTATTAGTTAATAATTAAGTTACTAAAATGAATTTACTAAAAATGTTCTACTGTTCTCCCCTTTTGTTAAACAATGCTATAGAATTAGGGAGGAAAGAGTGTTTATATTTAATTTTTCGACAGCAAGGCAACGTCTTCCAGAAGGAAGGAGCTCATATTCCTGGTGTAGCTGGAATCCTGGACCACTCTCCTAACACTCTCGTAGTAGAGGTCTGGATTCATCCCCTTTGTCATCAGCACCACCAGTACAGCATCATCAGAGAATTTGATGGGATACTGGTCAGGGGTATTGATGGTACAGTCGTTGGTATGTAGATCGTGAAGAGCAGAGGAGAGCTCACACATCCTTGCGGTACTCCACTGCTCGTTGAGACCACAGGGGAGAGTGTGTTGTTGATTCTAACCAGCGGCTGCCTATGGGATAGATGAAATACGGATTCATGTCTAACTGCTGCATTTTTGAGAGAAGTAGGTCTGGTCGTATCAGGTCTTTTCGTCGAATGAATTGGTGAGAGGGGACCATTCGAACAAAACGTTGGACCATTAGTATAAGGCTGGGGATCTTTAGTCGAGGATGGTCCGTCTACCGCAAAAGCCAACGAAAGGTCCTTAAAATTGAACTAAAGATCCTTAGGTTTCAACTAAAGGTCCCTTCAGTCTGCCTATATTAGAAATGTAAATCAGATTTTTTAATGCTCATTTTAACGGGTTTTCTTAGAATCAGCTTTTTTCATGCTCATTTTAACGGTTTTGTCTATTTAAATATGTTCATTTGAACGGTTTTGTCTAGCCTATTTTAAATAGCCTATTTGTTTTTTGTTGATTTAAACATGTACATCTATAAATAAAATGTACTTAGGCTACTCGTTTTTACTGGTAGGCTATGTTGTTGTTGTTTTTACGATTAAGTCCATGGCTACAGTAAAGAGAGAGAGAGAGAAGTTAAATCGTTAACACTGCATAGGAGCGCTCTCTCTCTCTCTCTCTCTCTCTCTCTCTCTCTCTCTGCCCGGCGAGGCAATGTTCTTGGGCGGTAACTTTTTAGATGCGAAGCACCAGCAACAAGAGAATGCTGTCTGCCTTACACACAACAAAGTTCGCGCATGAGCCAGAGCACTATGCATATAACAGTGTTGAAAACATTACAGAACCCATGCACCTGTGTTAAGTCCATGGCTACAGTAAAGAGAGAGAGAGAGAAGTTAAATCGTTACATTAACACTGGACCGCTCTCTCTCTCTCTCTCTCTCTCTCTCTCTCTCTCTCTCTCTCTCTCCCTGCCCGGCGAGGCAATGTTCTTGGGCTATAGTTTTATTAATTGAATAAGCTGCCTATTTTGTTTCATATCCTGTCTTTTATTGTTGGAAATCGTCCATCGATCCAGTCAGGCTGCCTATTTTATATCCTATTATTCCCGTGTGTCCTAGGCCTATTTCTTTTGTTCGAAGTCTAAATATATAACTAATATATAACTGATTTACCCGCGATTCATATAGGCCTAGGCCTAATAACGGCACAAACTGAATGACGATAAATAGTTCGCGCATGAGGCAGAAAAAATAACAGTGTCGGAAAACATTATAGAACCCCTGCACCCGTGTTAAGTCCATGGCTACAGTAAAACAAAAACAAAAACACTAAGAGCGAGAGAGAAGTGAAATCGCTATATTAACACTGCATAGGAGTGCGTTCTCTCTCTCTCTCTCTATGTATCTAGTAGGCCTATCTAGTAATCTAGTATGTAAATCAAATGTTTTTTTTTTTGCTGTTTTCAGATGTGCTTCATAAATAAAATGTACTTAGGCCTACTCATTTTAACTGGTATGTTGTCGGTTTTTTACGTTTATGCCGTTACATTTTTTGACAATTATCTAGGTTACTTTCTACTCCTTACATTTCTGGAACAATATTTGAGAAGCTTTTTTTCACTTTTACGCCGTTACTTTACTCCGTTACATTTTTGACAAATATCTGTAGGCCTATGTTACTTTCTACTCCTTACATTTCTGGAACAGTATTTGAGTAGGCCCTAGCCCCAGCTGCGGGCAGAGAGGCGGGAATCGCTTTGAATCAGGGCAGCGTGCGTCTACTGAGCACATTTGGTTGTCATGCAGCGAGTTTTCTGACTTTCCGGTAACTTTTTAGATGAACGCTTCTAGCTACCGTCTTCTGTAGGTCTGGAATATACCTACGTGTGGAGTAGGCCTAGAGGTGCGCGGTGGATGTATTATTTCATCCGCAACCGCTTCTTAGAATTTCTAATCCACCTGCTATCCACCCGCCCTAATGTTTTTTCTCCAATTTCCAAAACCGAATCCACCCGCCATCCGCCTATTAGTTTTTAGTATTTAAGATGCCTGGGGCACATAGTCGATCGTCTTTTTCAAGCAGTGCAGGTCATTTACATCTTGCCAGCCTATGTTTTAAAAAAATCTCTAACTTACAGCGATTCCCAAGTTGTCTCCACCCATCGCACAAACGTGCGGATGCTTTAATGCAGCCTACATTTTAGCAGTTTAAATACCTCCAGTCCAAGCAGCACAATCGAAACTATTGGCTATCTAGCTTACAATTTTGGCTGGTATCCAATAAGACGAGTCAAGTGACAGTAGAGTCTTGCAAAGAGTGCAGAGAATTATGTCGCGCGTGTGTGTGTGAGCGAGAGAGGGAGAGAGAGGGAGCGATTCCAAACTTGTCTCCATCCATCGCACAACGTGAAAGCTAACGTGTATGCTTTAATGCAGCCTAAATTGTACCAGTTTTGCCTCCTCTCCAAGCACCTTTTTAAGTGGTGGCAACCATGCATGTTTTCAACAGGGCCACGCAGAGTGGACAGTGGAATGCTGCTTGAAATAAGTCGATAATGAATAAAATATTATGCGCAACGTCTACAAGAAAAGTAATGGCTATTATTACCGTTGCGCGTAAAGATGAGGAAGGGATGGATAGATGGATGGATGCTGTCCTATGGAAGGGGCCGTCAAACAGTCTACATGACATCTTCATTAAAGTCGTTAAATAAGTATCCATAGCCTACTGTGTTTGACGGCCCCATCGTCTTGCAAATATTTACGCGCAACGGTCATA
This sequence comes from Engraulis encrasicolus, assembly GCF_034702125.1. NCBI lineage: Eukaryota > Metazoa > Chordata > Actinopteri > Clupeiformes > Engraulidae > Engraulis > Engraulis encrasicolus. Next base: position 23,202,654 of record NC_085880.1, read on the forward strand.
ATGGCGTCTCGCACTACACATGCTCGGATGATGCCAGAGGCGAATAGCAAACAGCCAAATTAAGGCATATTCGACATAGACTACCACGACAAGTTACCGTTTGGGTCGCAGTTGGATGTTTATTCAGTAGAATTATGTGCGTAATATCAGCTCCATCCACCAAATGCAGCACAATCCCCGTTACTTTCACGTGAGGTTCAAATGGACATTACTCGACAAAATGCAAGTCTGGGTACCAACAACTGAAGTAGGCTACAACATAGAATATGTACCACATATAGGGGTATTTTCATTTTCAGTCCTTTATGTGCGTTATGCCCAGCTTTTATTGAATACAGCGCAGGTTTTGAAGTTCACCAAACGAGCATCAACTTTGTGCAAGTCATTAAAACTCTTTTTTTACCAGCACTGACGTGTACACTGTTTCATTTATTAACTAATTGCACTTTCTGCCTTCTCGTTTCACATGTGATAAATCCACTTAGTATGCTTTATCCAATTAGCCATGGATGCAGGATCATTCACTGGACTGGACACTATTGTAAGAGGTGAAATTTAGACCACGATTCAGGAACGACAGACAACGGGAGTAAAGGTTATGGTAGTTTTATTTTTACAATTTCATAAAATACAATTAGGAGGGAAAACCACCACAATATCCATGCAACCAGCAGCGTCTGTAAACTGCTATCTTCTTTGAATAAATGAATAAATAATCACAATCTGGAGACACTCGGACGATAGTAGCCTACAAAAGTTAAGTTAAGTTAAGTTACACACTCAGCCACTGCTGCCGGACGTTGGCTCGTCAATTACTTAATCAACTATAACACGCGCAATAGCCTACCCAAATGCAACTTACACACAGTTCCCAAAGCTACCGGCCGCGCGCAATGGATACCTACAGCAGCCCTGCCCCACCCCAGCGTGTAGCGCACAAGTCTACACTATTGTCCGAATGTTGTTATTTCAAGACAGCAAACTGTCACTGTCCGCCGGCCGCTGTCGTGACATATTTTATTAACACTAGTATGTGAGTAACAAGTGAGGAGTTCCTTGATAGTTTCCTTAAGGGTGAAGTAGCCTGGAATACTGTCGCAGATCAGATAGTTCATTTCTAAATGATCCTGTTATGAACCCGAGTTTAGTAGATATCGCGCAGTGAACGAGGCAGCCTGCAAACAGTTTGAAGCGCAATGTGGCTGTAACAAGTTAGAAAGTAGCCAAACTCTGTTGCTTGTTAACCTTTTAAAATTATGCGCGTAATGGTGGGGTGGCGTCCGCGCCAATGTAATATCTTGAGCGTGCTCGGTGCGTAATTCCAAGAGCAGCATGAAAAGGAAGAAAAGGAAGATGATGGGCTGACCGAAACGCTTGTCCCCTGTCTGTCGGTTTCATTTACTTTTTTCGGCTTTGTTTAATACAGTTTTCGATTCTGCATTCAGCTCCAGTGTGCTACTCCTTTCTTTCTTTTTAAATTATGAGCGTTCCACGAACTATCTTTCTTTGCGCACGCTATAAAATGGCAATAAACATGTTACTATAAACCACTGGTTTACTATGTATGCTTTCTAATGTTGGTAAAGGCGGCATAAGCGGGATAATGTATTGTCCACACGTGACTACGGAAAATATATTTCCTTCGAAGCGGAATAACAGCCCTCCTCCTTCGGCATTGGGGGTGTTATTCGCCCCGTAGGAAAATATTTGTAGTCTAGGTGTAGTCTACTTTTTTGAAGTGGGTATACTGTATATTCTCGCATTTTTGAAGTGGGTATACTGTATATATTTATGCCATTCTAAATAATGGATCAATCAATTTTAAGTTGGTATACTGAATCCCCTAAAATTTAGAAGTGGGTATACTCCGTATACCTGCGTTCTACCACTGCGTGTGGACAATACATTATCCCTTACCTTAAAAGCTGTTGTAGGCCTACATTTAAAAAAAAAAAATCGTCAAAATGCCTCCTGCTCGCTTTGAATCAAAGCAGTGCGGTTTAATGTGTCTAGAAGTAGGCTATTGACCCTTGTGCTCGCTTTGAATCAGAGCATCGCGCGTCTGATTAGACTATAGTGCATCTAGAAGTAGGCTATTGACCATTGAGCACATTGTCATGCAGCGAGTTTTCTGACTTTCCGGTAACTTTTTAGATGCGAAGCACCAGCAACAAGAGAAAGCTGTCTCCCGATACTTTGATGTTTCTGATTCTGAATGACAACAAATAGTTCGCGCATGAGCCAGAAAACAATATAGGTCCTAACAGTGTTGAAAACATTACAGAACCCCTGTGTTAAGCCCATGGCTACAGTAGAGAGAGAGAGAGAGAGAGAGAGAGAGAGAGAGAGAGAGAGAGAGAGAGAGAGAGAGAGAGAGAGAGAGACGTTAAATCGCTACGTTAACACTGCACAGGAGCGCGTTCTCTCTCTGCCGCGTCTTTGCATGAACAAATGAAATGGTAATTGAATAATCGTTTGCCAGTATTGCAGGGTGTATTAAACCCAGTGTACGTTGGGGTGCAAGGGAGAGCAAGGAAGAGAGCAGCATCTGTGATTAACCGCTTCGAAATGTGTGCGTAAAACCTGCTGTTAACCAGTGGGTTTTGTGAAGCTTGAAGTGTACCACATTAAAAAAAAAGCTTTCGCAGATGAGGTTCTGGAATATTTTGTAGTGCATGGGACATTGACAAGGAAAGGTAGCTATGATATCCTCGTGAATAGGTCTTCGACTTTTCAAAATGCCTCCTCTCAACATTCAACATGTAAATGGGTTATTCTGTAGTCCAACGCTATCCTGGCAGGAGAATCATTCGTTACAAATACTGCATACACACTCAGCAATTGTGTCTGTTGGTTTTTGTCCTCCAGGTCTTCATAAAATCATCTACCACCGCTGTGATAATTTGACTACACACCGCTGAACAGTTAACAGTTTTTTAGGCTACTGTATTGACAATTGCAGTCATGCCGCTTGTCTTGAACTGTCTCTTCCCGTTCCATATCGTGACAGCCAGATGAGAAGCGCAAAGGTGGGGGCTATCCGCGATCGCGGAGGAAAGGTGTCAATATCCATAGCCTAACCCTTGAACTGTGGAGCAATTACATATTGTTTAGGTTCTTGAATACTTGGAATTAGCATGGAATTAATTTTCCATTAATAAGGAAACGTGTAAGATTTATCCTCAATCCTCCCCGATAATGTTTTTGTCATAGGCCTAATGTTAATGCCCTCCCCAACACATATCCCCAGTACAATATTGCGACACACGCTTGGCACAATGATAGGCCTACTAAATGAGTTCAATGTTCTTGCAACACTTTTCCCAAGAAAAGTCAGTTTTCATTTCGAGATTCCAGAGCAAATCAGCTGGTACTGCGCTGCTCGCTTGCTGGTCAATAAACGTTGAACTGAACCGTGTTGTGTGCGTGTGTGGCTATGTGTGTACCATCGTATGTCCATGATCGTCCGTGCTCTTATCATGCAAATGACATGTCATGCAGGCAAGGGCGTCCGTTTGATTTCAAAAGTGCTGGCCCGGACAATTACCATAAACCCGAGTAAGGTTTGAAAAGTGCTGGGTACAAGATAAGGCTACTTCCGATTTGAGGTTTCATGATAAATAGCCTAATACGCATTGGCGTATTGACGCATAATGTGGCCATGTTAAAAATTAAAAGCCATCTGCGCTGTCTTGTTTATTTCTGATATCCTGCGCTGAAGTCATCTTTATCATAGGCTACATATTATGAATGCAACGGTAACTGAGTGGTTAACCCATCATAACTACATGTAGCCTTGCATAATGGTGCACGTCAATTTGTTGTCATAACTTCGCTCTGTCCCTTTTGATTTCCTCAAGCAATTCATCCCTTTTGTCATTGTCCCTGTTTTACTGTTAGTCTTATGGACCTAGGGCGTATCGATCACCATTATTTGCCTGAAACCTGCAAACTAAACACTGCATGCGCGCAGCCACACAGAGCATTCTCTGTGTCAAAGGAACCCTTTCTCCGCGCCTGTGCGGCATTCTCCTTATGCTCCTAGAATGGCAATACATGTTGGCAGACTTTATTTTGCATAATTCACGATTATCTGGATATATTTGGCTAGGTTACTCAGCAAAGAACATCATTAACGTTAGTGAGGTAACTTTTGGTGTGCTGATACAAACACCAACGGTGAATCACGACGCAGGCCCTACTTCCCCAACCATAGCCTACTGAAAAGGTCCATAGCCATTGTGTTCAACGCCCTTTGATAGGCTCTGCCTGTATCAGGGTCGATAGGCTAATGATGGTGGTCAGGGCGCACATCAGTGTTTGGGTTGTCTATGCTTTTTTCTGGAATACTGTGCCGATTAGATAGAAATGATCATGTTATGAACCCGAGTTTAGTAGATATCGTGCGGTGAACGAGGCAGCCTGCAAACAGTTTGAAGCGCAATGTGGCTGTAACAAGTTAGAAAGTAGCCAAACCATGTTGCTTGTTAACCTGTTTAAATTATGAGCGTTCCACGAACTATCTTTCTTTGCGCACGCTATAAACTATGGTTAACTATGTATGCTTTATAATGTTGGTAAGGGCGGGATAAGCGGGATAATGTATTGTCCACACGTGACTACGGAAAATACATTTCCCTTCAGAGATAACAGCACTCCGCCTTCGGCGTCGGGGGTGTTATTCGCCCCGTAGGGAAACATTTTCTTATTCATGTGTGGACAATACATTATCCCTTAGGCCTACCTTTAAATTGATGTCGTACATTTTAAAACATTTCGTTGATATTGTAGTGGTGCAAACGACTGTAGTTATGAGATGGGCGCCAGCCAGGCAGCAAGACTGCCTACCTTTCCAAAAATGAATAAAAATCAGTGACCAACACACTAGAAATAATTCATATCAACACAACGAATATCTTTTCTTACGTTTAGTAGTGCACTTTTGCAAAACCCTCTCAATTTGGAACAGCTCACATCAATGTTTGGCTTGCGAATGCTGATCTTCTCGGTGCACACTTCATGGTTCCCTCTCTCTTGCTCTCTCGGCTTGTTGCTTCCTGACAGTCTCAACCGCCATTTGAAATTAACTCCATTTTATAGGCTGCGCGTGTAGTTCACAGGGGGTAACGCTGTTATCTCACTCCGGAGGAGGCAGAGGCAGTCCGTTACAATATAGTATATATAAAATAGGCTATAAAATAGGCCTAATGATAAAAAAAGCAGCCTGAACTAAAATTAATAATTAATTTAAAAAAATAGAGACGCACGCACTTTCTACATGGTTCGATTTTTGTTTTCATTGCATTGTGGTGGTAGGCACACAAGTTTGATAAAATATAAAAAAATAATAGGCTAATAAAATAGGCAGACTAAACTAAACATCTGCCCAGTTACACGAAAGGTCTGCATGGATTGAACGTAACGTCCTTAGGTCTTCGACGAAAAATCCTCAGGTACTGCACGAAACGCCCCATGCCTTCTACGAATGGTCCAACGTTTTGTTCGAATGGTCCCCTCTCACCAATTCATTCGACGAATCGTCTCGAATTCGGTCTGGTGATGTTCAGTGATTATGTGCCACTATATGAAGACTGCAAATCCCACTGCAAAGAAAGTACTATATATCAAACATAGGAAGATGCCAGTGACGTGCAGTCAAGTTTATGGCTGGTGAGGCACTGACTTTTCCAATATCAGATTTTCAAATATATAATACTACAGCTACAGTATAAGTACATTTTAGTAAATTTGCCAAATAGGCCTACCGATAAGTTTCATATGTCATTTAAACATGCTGCATTTCCATAGAGAAAATGCTATTAGATCTCTCTCTCACACTCACACTCACACTCACACACACACACACACACACACACACACACACACACACACACACACACACACACACACAAACACACACACACACACACACACAGTGGTCTCACATAAACCACACAGCACCAAGGTGGACAAACAGGAGCATCACGGCGAATGCTCAATGAAACACACACACACACACACACACAGAATTCAAAACACGGTCTCACATAAACCGCTGAGCACCACGGCGAACAAACCGGTGTGATAGCTTTTGTGATACGCACCGGATTCTCGTGCAAATGTACATCTACTTGTACGAGGCTACGGCAAGCGATGTTGGACAAAGGTGTAGCAAGAAGCGAATGTCAACATGTCAACAGAGATTACACAAGCTTCGATATGGTCATCAAATATTTTGGGACTGTCATTATATCCCCGAAACGCGGAGCGTCAGGGATGTAATGGTTTTGCGTGCGCCGCCGCCGCGTCCGCCGCCGCGTAAGGTCTTTCGTGTTAACATGATAACTTTTGAACGGATGTTTGCATTTGTCCCAGATTTTTTGGGTGAATGCTCTAGGGCAGGTTCATGAACTGATTCGAGTTTGGAGGTAAACACTTTCAAGATGGCTGAATTCAAGATGGGCGAATTTTTGTTTGGCCCATAACTTCTGACTGGGTGGATGGATTTCTCCCAGATTTGGTGTGTTAATGCTCTAGGGTAGGTTCATGAACTTATTTGAGTTTGGAGGCCAACACTTTCAAGATGGCTGAATTCAAGATGGCTGAATTTTGGTTTGGCCCATAACTTCTGACCAGTTGGATGGATTTGTCCCAGATTTGGTGTTTCAATGTTCTAGGGTAGATTCATGAACTGATTAGATTTTGGAGGCCAATAATTTCAAAATGGCGGAATTTTCATTTGGCACTTAACTTCTGACTGGGTGGATTGATTTGCCCTGTAACACTTTATTTTAAAGGTTCACCCTTTCAGTGGATCTACCACATTAGGTACAGTGTAATAACCAGCATAATGTATTTTTTACCATGTAATAACAGTGTAATACCAGTGTAACAATATGCAATACCTGTAATACCACTTACACACAAATACATGATGTAAGTACAAGATTGGTACATGGTGTTACACTGGTATTACATGGCATTAAATGTTGTTGCACTGGTTATTACACTGTACCTAATGTGGTAGATCCACTGTAATAGTGAACCATTAAAACAGTGTTACCATTTGCCCCATATTTATATCCCCAAAATGCAGAGCGTCTGGGATGTAATGGTTTTGCGTGCGCCGCCGCTGTGTAAGGTCTTTCGTGTTAATGCAATAACTTTTGAACGGATGCATGGATTTGTCCCAGATTCAGTGTGTTAATGCTCTAGGGTAGGTTCATGAACTGATTAGATTTTGGAGGCCAACACTTTCAAGATGGCTGAATTCAAGATGGCCAAATTTTTGTTTGGTCTATAACTTCTGACTGGGTGGATGGATTTGCCCCATTTTTTAAGCTTCTATCTCCAGCCCTGTTCAACCTATATATGGACAGCCTGTCCAAACAGATTTTGATGAAATTACACTTCATAATAGGTATATGACCTGATGTACCTTGGGAGCCCAATTTTTTCCAAGACTGACTTTTTCCCTTGTGTGATAACAGTTGCACGAAATATTGTATGCCAACACTCCATAAGAGGTACATTATTTGAAGTACATCTATTGAAGGGAGGGGGAGTGTTCGATTACATAGGCCCTAGCATGGAGAATTTTATACTTAATATGAAATACAGTATGAATGTTGGGGGCTTTGAAGCATCGCGTTTCGGGGATATACCTTTAGCAGTCGAAGACGACTGCATAGGCCTAGTTTATGTTATGCCTACACTTTGGAATAAGATCAGAGTCTTGTTGTTACACGGGTATATTTGATTTACCTCAACGGTACCCTGTACTCTCAACTTTAATCGGTCTACAAGCAGATACAGGGCACATGAGAATCCGGTGCATATCACAAAAGCTACCACACCGGACAGAATCACGGCGGATTCTCTCTCTCCCCACGGGTCTCACAAACACAGGCCTCACACACATAGGAAACACTGGTCTTACCTTTACTCGTATCAGGTCCATGCGCCGCTCTTTCTGTCATAGCCTAGAAATCCTTGGTTGTCTTAGCCTCAGAAGCCTGTCCTTCTCAATGCCAACGCTTGTTGCAACATGCAGATCAATCATCAGCTCGACATAATTCCCACGATTCGAAGAGTGTGTACTCTCATCACCACCGTACGCCAACTCCTCCTGAAGCAGGTTGCCTGAATGAGACGTTTTAAGATCTGCACGGCTCTCCTTCACTTTGGCGTTGTGCATGCTAACGTTACTTTAGCCGGTGCTGTTCATCCAAAGCCACATCTGTTCGAGACGCCCCAAACGTCTTCAAAGCAATTTGGCATTGAATATGAGTAGCCGAGGATTTGTGCTTCGTGAGGCTCCTTGGTAAATTTTTAAGTCACAAAATCCCATGCTGATGGTCTACCACATATTCTCGCCGGTTGCAAACAAGAGACAGGGGTAACAAAACATTTCTGTTGTACCACTCACTTTGAAATGATCGGGTCGTTCTAATCTTCTCACCTGTCACCTGCAGCAGCAAACCCTTCAGCTCTGTCGGTCCTCCATTCTTTATCACATCTTTTTTTCCGTTGGAAATCCAACTTTGAGAATGCTCTTAGTTTCGTTATGAAATCCACTTCCATGGTAGCAGTCAAAGTGAACAAGCTAGCCAACACTAATGACACAGACTGACTGTATTAACTTCAGATTCGCTATGACGTAACTGCCAGCAAGACTCTCAACGCCAGAACGAGGTTGAGGCGAGGCTGCTGCTCGCCGCACCACTGTATCTTTCAATGGGCATTATGCCAAAGCGCTCAGAGCAAAGAAATTATATCACACGTAGAAAATAGTAAAAAAAATATCAGGAAAATGAGGGCACACCATACATATTTCTATTAAGTGTATAAAAATGTTTAATACAATATTACCAGGTTGCATACACAGATCGATCAAAATGGCGCATGCGCTCAAGCTTGTTAACGAGTGATTGCACAATCCGGGGTGAGGCAAACTCGGAGCTGCCCCAAATTCAGCGTATTCGGAGCAATTTGACATGAAATGGGCAAATATTACGATTTTGGCCAGGAACATGATTGAAAATGATTGAAACTGTTGAAATACTGGACAAATGGTAGTTATGGTGCAGATGCTCGAAAGCAATAGTTGTTATTGTTACTATTATTCACATTTACTGCATCTCATCATTCTCATGTGGGATTGGTGAGGCACTGCCTCCCCTGCCGTATTGGAGCGCACGTGCCTGGAAGATGCGCTTAATGTGTTTTTGATGGGATGGTGATATATGTTGCTATAAGTAATGGATTATTAATTATGTGTACTATTATGTATTATTAATACATTTACAGTCACCCATGAGTGTCTAGTTACTGCTGTTTATTGACGTGCGATCTACTTGGAACTCAGATGAAAGACTCACACACAGACACACACAAAGACACAGACACAGACACACGCACACACACACACACACACACACTTTCAAAGATAAAGGCGCGACATACGCATACACTCATATACAGTAGACAAAAAAAAAACGCACACACACAAACGCACACACACGCACACAGAGATGAAAGCTCACTGACGCTGTTAATTTTCTATGATACAAAAATTGATTGGGTCTGTCTGTGTTTTGTCTTAATATGTGTAATGTAGTGTGTGTGTGTGTGTGTGTGTGTGTGTGTGTGTGTGTGTGTGTGTGTGTGTGTGTGTGTGTGTGTGTGTGTGTGTGTGCGTGCGTGCGCACACAAAGGCTAACCCACTGAATTAAAAAGTTGACTTTAAAGCTTTGAAACTTGATGGTACATGCTCTCTTGGGAGGGCTGGTAGATTCCTTTAATGTTTCTAGTATCAAAACATAGCATACATATTGTATGAATAAGCCACCTACTATCTTGTACCCTATGCTAAGCAATAGTATATTGTTATGTGGATTAATAAGTCTATTTTTTCACGAGGACACACATCTGTAAAAGACAATGTTTAGCTAACCAAAAACTCTGTAGTTAAATACACATATTTTTGTGTTGCTAAAACAAAGAAAGAAAGCCCACTTGGGACACTCCCATTGTCATTGCTCCACAGCACACAGTGCATACAATGAAATTGCATTTATGCCTTACCCTTGCAAGGGGGCAGCCCCAAACGGTGGCCCATGGGAGCAGTGCGGCGGGACAGTACCGTGCTCTCGGTACCTCAGTCATGGAGGACCATGGGCGAGAGCACTGGTTAATTACTCCCCTCACCATCTTGCGAGTCGGGAGTCGAACAGCAACCTTTGGGCAACAACCCTGACGGCCTAACTGCTTACCTATGGCTATCCGCGTTTCACACTAGCCTGGTTTTTACCATCCCCTCACACACGTCTTCCGGGTGCCATTAGGGGCTGCCCCCTTGCACGGGAGAGGCATTAATGCAATTTTGTTGTGTGCAGTGTTCACTTGCGTGCTGTGGAGTGCTGTGTCACAATGACAATGGGAGTTGGAGTTTCCTTGTTGGGCTTTCTTTCACTTTCACTGCTATAATCCTCACTCCTCTGAACCAAACCAGCCTAGTTTTAGACCACCTCCACCTTGGTTCTTACAGCGGCTACATCTACGCAGTTGTGTATAAATGTGTCTCTGTCTGTGTGTGTGTGTGTGTGTGTGTGTGTGTGTGTGTGTGTGTGTGTGAGTGCCTCCACGTGTGTGTGTGTGTGTGTGTGTGTATGTGTGTGTGTGTGTGTGTGTGTGTGTGTGTGTGTGTGTGTGTGTGTGTGTGTGTGTGTGTGTGTGTGTGTGTGTGTGTATGTATTTGTGTGTATTTCAGGCCTCCTGCTCTCTCCACCTGCATCTGCGGATGTCTGAGAGCCCCTACTCTCCAGACAGCATCATCAGCTCCCAGCATGCACCAGGCCTCATCATAGCCACAGGTACACACGCACGCACGCACACAGGCACACACACACGCGCGTGCACGCGCACGCATGCACATACTCACGTACATATCCATACACAATATGCACACGTGCGCGCACATATACACGCACACACACACACACACACACACACACACACACACACACACACACACACACACACACACACACACACACACACACACACACACACCAGCAACCCCAGCAGTGCCTATACTCCTGACCTGCAAACTGAACTGGGCCAGCGCTTCACCATCCATCATGGACAAGCTCTACAGAGGGACCATCGAGAGCAGGGGCGGAGATATAAGGGGGGGCGAACAAGGCATTGTCCCCTGGGCCCAGGACCCTCCTGTATTGTTGGTGGTGGAGGCCCTATAAGAACCATGGCAGGTTGTATGTGGAGCCCTATCAATGTTTTGCCCTGGGGCCCTGTGTGCAACTGTTTCGCCACTGTCTGGGAGCATCCTCTCCAGATGCATCACTCTGTGGGGGTGGGAGCTGCATGGACTGCATCAAGAGACCCTGTGCTGCCCTACAAAGGCAAAGTGCAGGAACTACATATTTTCTCAAAATTGAGTTTACTTGTATACTGAAAAGGGTCTTTATAACACCTCCTTTAGATTAGATTAGATTAGATTAGATTATATTAGATTAGATGAGATTAAACTTTATTTATCCCCAAGGGGAAATTATTTTCCCAGTTTGCTCTGTAGATAAAAAAGAGAAGTAAAAAAAAATAAAAAAAATAAAAAAGTAGATGAAAAATAAATAAGGTGGTCATGCAGAAAAGTCCAGGGGCCTCATTTATAAAACTTTGCGGAAGAAATGCGCCAAAAGATGGCGCACGCACGAAACTCAGGATGTGCGTGCGCAAGAAAATATTCAGATTTATAAAGCATGGCGCACGCACGTTCCACGTCGATTTGCCTTTATAAATCCCAACTGACTCTGAAGTTGCGGCATATGTGCGCACCTGTGGACACACTCATAATTATCTATGAATATTCAGTGAAACGACCAAAATGAATATTTATATCTGTGGACGGCGTGCAGAAAGCAGACGAGATAGCCTATTTACCACATGTGGAGCAAAACCGTTTTATTAGATAGGCCTAGAGAACGTTGGGCAATGTGGAGCGGTTAAGTTTGGGAAGTGTACAAAAAACAAAATCCCTCGAATTGCAGCATGTGGATGGTTATGTTCGCAAAAGTCACGCTATACTAGAAATAAAAAAAAATAAAAAAATGGATGGCATGAACATGAACCTGCCAGGACATGGACATGTAGTATTAATTACGTTGGGAACAAGGGAAAAAATAGCTTCGTCAAGGAAACATATCACATGGCATGTCCCCATGTGAAATTCACTGGTAGAAAATCTATTCGCCGTCTCATGGCACCTCATATGCACCGGGTTTACCGTTGGTCACTGCGCGCAGCTGTCTGCTTTCAGTTCAAAGCGACGCCCCAACTGTCGATCGACACATCCACAGACAGCATGACATCTATGGGCATTTTCTAGTCTGTATTTATTTAATGTGTGTATTATAAACGTGCATTATCAGTCTATAAGGCCAGCAGTCTTAGAAATGCACACCTCTGCTCATTTGCTGACGAACCGCATGAAAAAGAAATGGCATGCAACAACAGAAACGAAGCTGTCCATCAGTATGGCACTTGGCTGTATGCTTGTCTGTATGCCGAATGGCTGAGAAAATCAACCATTATCTTTCTATTAGTACAGCTGCACGTGGGACTCGAGCAGATGATTGTGCAACTGTCTTAAATGTTGGCGTAATTCCTTGCAGTGTCGGAGCACACAAACGATTATAGCCAACAGATATACTGGAAAGGTCCGTGGGTGATATGGGTATTTCCAAATGTAATGTACCGTAAATATAACATTAGAAGCGTCGGTTACTTCCTTACAAAACACGCATGTGACTATGGATAGGCTAGGTAGGCCTACTAATTATTTTCCACCATTACCAAACAAACAACAAACAATCACGTTTTTCGTTGCGAACTGAATTAATGTTAAAGTGGCTATCGTGACACGTGACCTCCGCTTTTTCCCCTACCAATTTCGGGTTGTTCTTCCAGCTCCCGAGGTCGCGCTTTCCGCGTTTGGTCTTTTGTTTAGTGCCTACGCATGGGTTAAACTTTGCGTGGAGCTGCTTATGTTTACCGCCAAGTTCGTTTTCTATAAATACCAAACCTTGCGGTGAACTTGGCGTGCGTCTTTTGTGCGTACGCACCCGTTATAAATGAGGCCCCAGGAGTTTCTCTTTGTCCTTAATGGACAGATTATAGAGTTGCATGGCTCTAGGGACAAATGATTTCCCCAGTCTGTCAGTCCTGAATTTCAGTGCTCTCAGCCTCCAGCTGAACACACTCTTTTGTTGGATGATTGTGTTGTAGAGTGAGTCACTGAGCACTGAGTCAGTGATCCAGTTGATCCTGCCTTATTGTCCAAGATGATGAGCAGTTGGCTCAAAGATCTTCTATCTGACACTGAAGTGAAGTTCTCCAGCTCTTCTCCCACAACAGAGCCATCTTTCCTCACCAGTCTGTCAAGCCGTGCAACATCCCTCTTCCTTATGCTTCCACCCCAGCAGACCACTGCGTAAAAAAAGTACACTGGCAACCACAGACTGAACATAGTGAGGAGTATGTTGCACACATTGAAAGATCGTAGCTTCCTCAGGAAGTATAGCCAACACTGTCCTTTTTTGTATACTGCATCTGTATTGGCAGACCAGTCTAGTTTGTTATCCAGATATACCCCCATACGTATATGTGCTTACAATCTCCACCTCAACACCATCAATGGCAGCAGGTTCCAGAGCTGCCTTAGACCTCCGAAAAATTCACCACCATCTCCTTGGTCTTTGTGGTGTTGAGTTGAAGGTGGTTGATATTGCACCAATGCACAAAGCCTTCCACCAGACTCCTGTACTCCCCCTCCTGCACCTCCTTTATACAACCTACAATTGCAGTGTCGTCAGAGAACTTCTGCATGTGGCATGACTCTGTGTTGTAACTAAAGTCTGAGGGATACGAGGTGGACAGGACAGGAGAGAGCACAGTACCTTGGGGCAGTCTTTGAGTCTGACAAACTGTGGCCGCTCTGTAAGGTAGTCAGTGATCCAGTTGACTAGGAGGGCATCCACACCCATCTGCAGGAGATTCTCTCCCAGTCTGGAGGGTTGGATGGTATTGAAAGCGCTGGAAAAGTCAAAGAACATGACTCTCACAGCGCTATTCCCTTTATCCAGATGAGAGTGTGTCCTGTGCAGTAGGTATGAGATGGCATCATCCACTCCAACCTTTTCCTGGTATGCAAACTGCAGTGAGTCGGGTCCTATGCATGGCTCATCTGGGGTCTTAGTGTACTCAGCAGCATCCTCTCCATCGTCTTCATGATGTGTGAAGTGAGGGCTACTGGCCTAAAGTCGTTGATGTCTTTTGGATGTGGCTTTTTGGAGACAGGGATAAGGCATGATGTTTTCCACGGAGTTGTTGACAAGACATAGACTCAGGTTGAATAGATATTCCAGTGGCTCACCCAACTCAGCAGCACAGGTCTTGAGCAGTCGTGGTGACACCCTATCCGGACCTGCAGCTTTCCTAGGGTTAAGACGCTTCAGTCCTGCTCTAACCTGTTCTGCTGAGATTTTAGAGGGAAGGTGCTGTGAGAGAGGAGATGCTGGATGATGATCATGTGACATAGGGACATAGGGATGGGGGGTGAAAGGGCTACCTCAAAGGCAGCACCAGCAGAGGGGGTGGTGATTTAGATTGTGAGACAAAGCCTTATGGTCCATGTGTCCCGTTTGAGAGATATTGCTATGTCAAATTTGCAGTGACTAATACCAGCACTTTGAAGGCCGTTTTCTCAGTTTCCATCTTGGCTTTTGTAGGGCAGCTTAGGGACCCCTGCAGTGCATAGTGAACAGATCCTGAGAAGTCATTGGTGCACAACTACCTGAATCTGACGCCACCTGGCTGTGTTTCGCCAAACTACACGCAAGGGCATTCAAGGGCATCAAACTGAGGAAAATCACAATCATTGCTGAACGAAAGAGCCAATCAAGATCTACGGGTGGGATTTTACATAGATGGGGTGGCGTTATGGCTCTTCTTCCACCTGTCATTCTCAGCTGCCTCAGGGGTCGAGTTCAGTGTGAGTGTCTGTGAAGATGAGAGCAGGTTGTTAATCGAATCACATGCAAGGATTTTTTATATGGAGCATCATTCGAAAACGTGTCAGTTGTGGGCCTCTGATGCTTCGTGCAGAGCAAGGGCGACCCACGCTGCCTGGTAGCGGAGCTAGCAGAGGAAGTTTCGCCATGAATTTGCTTTATTCGCTATCTCCGACGCACCTGCCAGCTGAGGTGTGCGAAAAAAGTCGAAGTT
>NC_085880.1:23227956-23232956 GCF_034702125.1 Engraulis encrasicolus
ACGCCATGTTGTGCACATACCTTAATACTTAACACCTTAAAGCTCATTCTCCAATTGTCAAATTCTTTGCCAGAAGGTAATTTTGGAAAGGATTTTTGACACTGCCTACAGTAGTTTATCTCTAATATAAGGAACTCAGACTTGAAGACTTTGAACAACCCCTTACTGAGCTTGGTAGCTTTCAGTCATCAAAGTGAATCACTGCCAAAGGAAAAAAAACAAAAATGGCACTGGCATGAAAGTTAAGTAATTGACAATGGTGTTAAGCAATGGTAAATTGTGTCAAAATGATAATGATGGCCTTTTTTTGCATTTTTCTGGCAATTGTGTAATGACTGAGTGGTCGTGTTCATACGACCGTTCGTACGAAAGTGTTGAATGAAGATAGGGTTGCATATATGAAATGTTTTGGTGTTTTGTTGCATATATGAAATGTTTTGGTACGAATACAGCCTTTTACAAGCAAGATTTTGAATATGAAGTGTGTTATTATAAGCTGCGTCAAAGCGATCAAGAAAATCTGTACAATAAAACTACTACAATGGACCAATTGAGATTCTTGAAGGGAACACTTTTTCAAGGGCACAGAGAGAGGCACATTTTCAATAATGAGGACAGATGACAATACACCGTGAAGAAGGCCACATTGGCTGAAACGTGTAGGCTTTGTAACCAAATAAATAGTATAAAAATTCCAATCTTGACTGCCTTTTTCTTGTTCAAGGAGGACAGATGAGTTGATTAGGGAGGGAAGGAATAGCAAACAATGAATAAAGGTGTGGGTGGGTTATGTGTGTGTGTGTGTGTGTGTGTGTGTGTTGGGGGGGTTCTGTGTGCCATCAACTATCGACGACATCCCATGCTGTATTGCGAATTTGAGTATTGAGTTGTGTGGAGACATGCGACAACAACATTACATTACATTACACTTAACTGATGCTTTTATCCAAAGCGACTTAAAGTTATTCACACGGTATTGGTAACAGTACCTGGAACAATGTGGGGTTAGGTGCCTTGCCCAAGGGCACCAGCCATGGATCTTACAACCACTGCCCTAACCATTAGGCCACGGCTGCTCCAACAGCTGGAACTGCTCATTACTGCCAGAAGCCATCGCCACTTGTCTCTGGGGATATGTGACATTAATTAACGCAGTGTTTTTCCCACACTGCGGTCGTGACCCCATGTGGGATCGCCTGGAATTCAAATGGGGTGCCCTGACATGAATGTCTTGGTGTGAAAAAAAGAGTACCAATCAATATTTCTAATTAATTTAACAATATAAAATGAATGTTTTGATTGAAACACTAATCTTAGCCTGTCATGAATAAACTATTGGTGTAATAGCCTACAAGTTAGCAAAGTCTTGTTTTTTTGTTTCTGTTTTTGAGCAGAGAGAAGTATAACCAGAGATGATTGATAAGGCTCATAAGGACTTCCCTCTGAAAACAATATGACTGTTGAAAGATATGCAACAAGATGCAGTGTGTGCATGCATGGATGGGGGCACGGGGGGATAGTGAAGGAGAGACTAGGGTAAAGGAAGTCTGTTTGCAGTCAGGGCTACCGGAACAATTGTTGCTTAACTGTTGGTGCAAATAAACCGTTTAAAGGGACACTGTGTGAGATTTTCAGTTGTTTATTTCCAGAATTCATGCTACCCATTCACTAGTGTTACCTTTTTCATGAATACTTACCACCACCATAAAATTTTAAGTATTGATTATGACTGAAAAAATTGCACTTTTCTTACATGAAAAGGGGGATCTTCTCCATGGTCCGCCATTTTGAATTTCCTGAAATAGCCATTTTTAGCTGCAAAAATGACTCTACTCTATTTGTTTATTACTTAGTAAACTTTCATGTAAAGATCAAATTTGGCAATAGGCAGCCCAGTTTCAATGAGCAGCATAGTTGCAGTACTTTTTTGACCAGTGTCCCTTTAAAGGAAGCCCTGTGAAGCTGCTAGATAAAATAAAGTAAAGTACTTACTTCACCCCTGCAGAGTCTAGACCAGAGAAAATGGCAATGTCCCCTGATCTTCTGACCGCGGTCAGAATAATGTCAAGAAAGGTTAACATGACATAAGGTTCTAGCCTGCCAAGTCTATGAGCTGCCATGGCCCTTAAGGAGCCTAACGGGGGTTCAGAATGAAAGGAGTTCATTGGGGAAGTCAAAAGTCACACCCATGTAGGAGATCGGAATTGATCCCGTTTTGTTACATTGCGGAACGATTTATGTATTATTGTATGGCAAAAGTGAAAAAAGAAAATGAATGTAGTTAATATCGCAATGCATCACAATAATACATGTATCGCAATGCATCGTGATAGCATCGCATCATGACATGTGTATTGTGGTGCGCATCTAATTGTGATTCCCTTGCCAATACCCACCCCCAATGTTAAATCTTTGTTACATCTTTGGTATAACCAGAGATGATGGATGAGGTGGAGGCGGTTTGTAAGGAGTCTCTTCGAGATTCAATATTTCATCCTATGGCAGCCATTCCCCTTTAGGAGACTTGGTGTGCATTCCAATATGCGACCTTGCGTCCTCTACTTGAGCTTGTGGCCTCACGTTTTGCTGATGCCCCGCCTCCGTGGAGAAAACAATTACGTTTCCCAGCTGTCAACCTTGCCAAAACAATTTTTGGGGCACTAGTCTTCATTTACCATCCTGTTTGAAAATGAGAAAATTACTTTCCAATTGAGCTTTTGCGAAATATTGAAACCTAATGCTGTTGTCAGTGATGTCATCATGACGTATTACTTCCTGGTACGAGGCCACAAGCACAAGTGGAGGACGCTAGGTCGCATATTGGAACCCAGCCTTGGAGAATGAATGGAGATCAATGGGAAAGTCATGCCCATTTAGGAAACCGGAGCTGATCCCACTTCATTTCATTGGTGACGCACACTACACTACGCTATTGAAAATCTTTGGCAGTCTATAACTCCCAGCATTCCTTCTTACAGTAATAAGACGCTGAGGAAGATCCTCAGTTGAGGGGGGAAAAATCATCTGTCAAGCTCCAAGATGTCCAGTTGCCTACAACACAATGCTCTAGATCAGTGGTTCTCAAACTGTGGGTCCTTGAAATGACTTTCTAATAATCTAAGACTATGACTTTCTAACAGTGACGTGCGCTGGGATTTATGGCTGGTGAGGCAACTTTTTCAATATCAGATTTTCAAATAAATAATTGCCAAATAGGCCTACCGACAAGTTCCATATGTCATAGCAGCTTTCTTAACATAAGGTAGGCCTAAGTTACATATTTTGACATAAGCTTACTGCATTTCCGCAGAGAAAATGCTATTAGATCTCTCTCTCTCTCTCTCACACACACACACACACACACACACACACACACACACACACACACACACACACACACACACACACACACACACACACACACACACACACACACACACACACACACACACAGGATTCAAACAGTGGTCTCAGATAAACCACACATCACCAATGTGATGTGGACAGCAGAGCAGAGCAGAGGAGAGGAGAGTAGTGGAGAGGAGAGGAGAGAAGAGGAGAGGAGAGGAGAGAAGGGGAGGGGAGAGGAGAGGAGGAGAGAAGAGGAGAGAGGAGATGAGAGGGGAGGAGAAGAGAGAGGAGAGGAGAAAGGAGGAGGAGTGGAGAGGAGCTCAAGGAGAGGAGAGGAGAGGGAGAGGAGAGGAGATGGGAAAAGAGGACAGGAGAGGAGATGGGAAAAGAGAGGAGAGGGGGAGAGGAAAGGAGAGAAGAGAGGAGAGGGAAGAGGAGGAGAGGAACGGAAAGGAGAGGAGAGGAGAGGAGGGGAGGTGAGGGGAGAGTAGATGTGGGACAAAGGTTGTGGCAGAAGCGAATGTCAACGTAAACAGATATTACACGCTTCGATATGGTCACCAAATATTTTGGGACTGTCATTTCTGTTATGCCTACACCTTGGAATTAAATCAGAGTCTTGTAGTTACACGGGTATATTTGATTTACCTCAACGGTACCCTGTACCAGTAGCGGCCGGTGGATGGGAAAACAGGCAGGGCAGAAATGTTGGCGATCAAGTCCATAATAATAAAATCAATACTGTATCATTCACGAGTTGCATTGTGTGTGTAGGCAAGACAGGAGAGCGTTTACGCAGTGTTTGGTGTGTTAGTAAAACTCCACCTCCCGTGATACACCGCACTTATCAGGCATGCGCGTTATCTGTTCAACTTCTGTTCTGAAGAAAGCTGTTTTTGACAGTTCTCTCCACGCAGCTAGTTCTCTTGCTCATTTAAGCAGAGCGATTGCAGACATGTTAAGAAATTATAAGAAAAATGCTTTGTCCGCTTGCGGAGTTGGAGTTTGTGACAAGCAACACGACAAGAATATGCACTCCACGCAACCGGACAGCACGAACAATCAGGAAAACTAAGGCTATAGCCTCGTATCGCAGCCAGCATCGTAGCCTTTGTCAAAGCAGAGCAAAACTCCTCGTGTGCAAACATACTCGTTTGAAATGTAGAAGCATTTTTGTCGACCAACATACGAAACAAACTGTCCTCAAGTAGGCTACTAAAGTACAAACTGCTGCTGCCTATAGAGTGATCTCGCCTTCACCGTTCGTACATTACATTGGATGCAAACAAATCAACAAGCCCTGCAACACTATTCAATTCAGTCAGTCGTCCTCTTGCTGCCGGTTCAAATGTACCACAGAACCAAATGTTACCAATACCGGGAAAGGACGTGCCTATTTTCGAAACGAGTAGCCATGGTTAAAACTTAAAAGGGGAATTGTGCATTCAGCCACTGAAGCTCACTATCCAACAGACTCGCTCCTGTTCTGCAATGCTAGGCTGGACCATGCAGGTGTATTTTTTTTTTTAGCTAGCTTTCGGGGACACACAGCAGACAATACTGAGCATAAATGAAGCTGTCAACAGCATCCCACGCTCAATAAGCTCAGATATTTCATTAAATAACTTCCAGTTTCCCTATTTTACAAA
>NC_085880.1:23237956-23242956 GCF_034702125.1 Engraulis encrasicolus
GGAGAAGAATTTGCTGGTGATTCCAAAAGTCAAAACAAAATGTGGAGAGGCAGCCTTTAGCTTCTATGCTTCAAAGCTTTGGAACCAGCTTCCAGATGACATAAAAAATGCACCCACTATTGATAGCTTTAAATCTAGACTCAAGACAAAGCTGTTCTCAGATGCTTTCCCCTAGCTTAAATTACTTATTCTTATTATTTTTATTTTTTATTTAATTTGTTTTATTTTATTTTATTTTATTATTATTTTTACCTTATGTTTTATCTTAATGTTTTTAAATGCTTTTTGACTCTAATTCATTTCCTTCTTTCTTCCCTGTTTCCTTTCATTTACATTTGTTAACTTTGTGAAGCACATTGAGTTGCACCTGTGTATGAAATGCGCTATATAAATAAACTTGCCTTGCCTTGCCTTGTGTGTGTGTGTGTGTGTGTGTGCGCCTGTGTGTGTGTATGTGTAGAGGTGTTCCATTCGCTGCAGCTGTCCTTCTTCTCAATGTAATATGTGTGTGTGTGTGTGTGTGCGTGCGTGCGTGCGCGCGTGCGCGTGTGTGTGTGTGCATGTGCATGCGTCCGTGTATGTGTGTGTAGAGGTGTTCCGCTCGCTGCAGCTGTCCTTCTCGGCTAATCTGGAGCTCCATAACCCCGCCATCCCGGAGTGGAGAGACGACCTCGCTAGAGTTGTCACGGAAACCATCTCCCAGGTGAGGCGCTCTTATTGGCTGCCTGCCCGTCTCTCCTCCTCCCCGCATGCTGCTGCATACATACCGGTAGGGCTGTGTGTGTGTGTGTGTGTGTGTGTGTGTGTGTGTGTGTGTGTGTGTGTGTGTGTGTGTGTGTGTGTGTGTGTGTGTGTGTGTGTGTGTGTGTGTGTGTGTGTGTTTTGAGGAGGGTACATACATTTTGGTGAATAACTATATCAATGATGTGCTGTATAATATATTTGTTAGACGTGCCCTTGCAGAAAGAAAGAAAGAAAGAAAGAAAGAAAGAAAGAAAGAAAGAAAGAAAGAAAGAAAGAAAGAAAGAAAGAAAGAAAGAAAGAAAGAAAGAAAGAAAGAAAGAAAGAAAGAAAGATCAAGGGGTATAAACTCTGCAGATATTAGTGATTCACTCCAGGTGGTGATGGGATAGAAGAAGTAGAAGTCATTTAATATGAATATAAAATGTAGAATAAAAAATAGAAATCTAGAAATATACTATGGGCAGCCATGGCCTAATGTTTAGGGAATAGGCGTGGGCGATATGAGAAAAACGTAGATTTCGATTACTTCTCCCCAAAATTTTCGATTTCGATTTTAATCACGAATGAATAAAATCACTATTTTTATTTTTTTCCAGGGGAGGGGGGCATGAAGGGCATGAATCCGACACATGGATTGTGAAAAATGGTGCAAGGTATGACACCTAGAAAGGACTTAAAAAAGGCTGGTCCAGGGAAAATAGCAAACTGCACAGGTTGTCTGGCCAGAACAAAAATGGATAATCTCAAAGAAGAGACACACACAAGTTTATATTGTATAAATACAATATAGCCTACAAAATATATATAAAGGAGGAAAATGAGAGATAAATGCCTAAAGCAGCTGTTCTCAAACTTAAGAACACCAAGGCCCACTTTGAAATGTGAAAAATGTTGGGGGCCCACCAAACCATATAGCCCAATAAAACATAATAACTTATATTATATTATATTATATTATATTATATTATATTATATTATATTATATTATATTATATTATATTATATTATATTATATTATGATGAATAATAAGTTAGGACCTATTTGCAGAAAGTTGTGGCCACTGAGGGGCATCTATAAAAATGCACACTTGAAGATGTTCAAGGGGGCTCTTGGGGACTTATTGTAATAAATCAGTAATCACAAATAATCTCTATGCATGTGTGTGTGTGTGTGTGTGTGTGTGTGTGTGTGTGTGTGTGTGTGTGTGTGTGTGTGTGTGTGTGTGTGTGTGTGTGTGTGGTTTTTGAAAGGGAACGAAACAGATGACAAAGGAGAAAATTACTCCTAAATACTGAATATGAAATTAGCATGAAACAAGACAGCATTCAGAGCTCAAGAGAAATCTGCATTAGCCTGACATACAGTGAGCTAAATACCAAATGCTCCATTAATAGCTAGAAGGAAATAGCCAGTAGCAAGCCAAAATGGTAATGTTTCCTCTCACAATCGACTAAAAATGATAACAAATCCATTTTACACATACATCAACATCATAAGCATGAAAATACACCATATCACGACGGCAGATAGAAAATATAGCACTGTACCTCGCGGTAATTGATTCGTGGTAGAAAATTACTTCCGTGATTTAAATGACAAAGTTTACACATAAATCCTGCCTAATAGTACACCTTAATGCATCAAAACACCAAATAAGGAAGTGTACTCACGTTTCTGGACTCACACAAGACAACTAAACAGGATGTGAATATCTAATAGACCCTGTAAGTAAATTTGAGGATAATTTTCTCACCTTGGAACTAATGTAATAACGAGGGTTTGGTCGGAGAGATGGCTTACTACAGACTTCACCGGCATTGCGCTGCTGCTGCTGCTAGGCTCTACAAGTGTGTTTGTTTATGTTGCAACTGATCGTAACCTACTGCTCTGTGTTGCAAGTGCGTGTCCACAACCTAACATGACGTGGCTCTCTTTCAACTGATTGGTTACGTGCGGCGCTGTTTAGATATGATTGGCTATTCGCGGGTCTGTGAAAACTGTGATGTTTTTTGTTTTGTTTTTTTGAATGCCAAATTTATGATCGTAGAAAAAATTGACATCGCGATTAAAATTGAAATAAAAAAATCGTCCAGGCCTATTTGGGAAATTGGCTTTACATCAGAGGGCTTTAGATCAGTGGGTTCGAATCCCACTCTTCCACTACCTACCTCACTCCATCCTTGAGGTGCCCTTGAGCAAGGCAGTCTACCACACTCTGCTCCAGGGACTGCACACAACCAATGTAATGTAATAAAATATGGAGATCAGAGTAAAACGAATGCAAATAAAGAGGAGCAGCATAAACAAATGGAAATACAGAGGTGAAGAGTAGACAGAGAGATCTGAGTCAACGAATAGAGATATGTAAGCACTAAGTAAATAAATAGAAATATAGAGGGTACATGAATATAAATGTAAACTCTTCACAGTAATTACATAGAAATATAGAGGAGCCGAATAAGTAGACAAAAAGATTTGTAAAGTTCAACAAATAGGGGAGTAAAGAAAGAGAGGAGTAGAATAAAGGAAGAGAGGAAAGGAGTAAAGGAGGCAATATAGCAAGCAACGAATAGACGAGTAGAGTAAATGAACAGAGGAGTAAAGGAATAGAGGAGTAGAGTAAAGGAATAGAGGAGTAGAGTAAAGGAATAGAGGCAGCTATGGCCTAGTGGTTTGGGAGATGGACTTGCAGATTTGAATCTCACCCTTCCCCACCTACCTCACTCCATGGCTGAGGTGCCCTTGATCAAGGCACTACACTACTACAAGGCTACTGCTCCAGACACTGTAACAGGGGCGGAGCACTGGTATTGGGACAGGGGGGGCAGGAGATGTGTCAGAGGCGTTGGGCCCACGAAATCGTTGAATGGGGCCCCTAAAAGATGTTTGGCAATCGAAAGCCACTGGCAGCCCCCCCAAGAGTGGTGAGGCCGGGGGTTCCTGGCCCCTATGCCCACCAAATCACCCCCCCCCCACCTCTGCTCCGCCCCTGCACTGTAACCAATACCCTGTAATACCTGTCGCTTTGGATAAAAGCTTCAGCTAAGTGTATTGATGGGCAAAATGGATTCATGAGTTATGATCCAGTTCCACATATTCCAAATGATTTCATTTTACCTGTCCAATTCAGCCAGGTAATTATCGTGGTTGAATGAATATGGTTGAATTCATCACCTGATTGAATTGAAAAGGTAAATAATCAAGGTCATTTGGAATATGTGGTACTAGATTGTAACTAATGAAACCATTTTGCCCATCACTGGCTAAGTGTAATGTAATCTAATGTAATCTAGAGGGTTTGAGTGAAGGGAGAAAGGAGTAGAGGAGTATAGGAGTAGGCCTAGGGTAACGAAATACAGGAGTAGAGTAAGGTCATATAAATACACTGTTAAAGATGCACTGTGTTGTGGCCAGGGGTGCATTTCTCGAAATCATAGTAGCTAACTATAGTAGCTACTTTGTTGGTTGCAGTGCGATTTCCCATTGGCTACTACCCAAGTTACTAACTGCTAACAACTACGCTTTCGAAAAATGCACACCACAGTAGGTATTGTAACTACACTGCTCAATGAAACTCTGCTGCCTATTGCCAAATTTGATCTTTCTATGAATATTTACTAGGTAATAAACTAATATTTACTGGTATGGCCAAAGTACAGTAAGTTCTGCAGCTACTGTCGATTTCTGGTCATTCAAAAAGGCGAACATGGAAAAGATCCACCTTTTCATGAGGAGTACTTACATTTTGATGGTGGTGGTTGGTACATTTGTGAATGGGCAGCATGAATTCTGGAAATAAACTTCTAAAAATATTACACAGTGCGCCTTTAACGAGCAGAGTAAAGGTAGCACAGTGAAGAGAGAACAGCAGCAGTTAGAGCAGCTTCCCAATATATGAGAACACACGGGGAGTAGACGAGCCTTAAGTACACTCCTCACACACACACACACACACACACACACACACACACACACACACACACACACACACACACACACACACACACACACACACACACACACACACACACACACGGGGAGTAGACGAGCCTTAAGCACACTTCTCACAGACATTTCACGCACACATGCACATGCACATGCACACACACACACACACAAACACACACACACACACAAACACACACACACACACACACACACATTGGGGGCGCAGGTACACAGGGAGTGAGAGAGTTATTGAGACCCCCCCAACCCCCACCAACAATTATTTTCTTCCTACTGTTCTTCCTGTCAC
>NC_085880.1:23247956-23257956 GCF_034702125.1 Engraulis encrasicolus
ATGACATTTTATATAATTTGACAGTATCTAAAATCAACAGCAAATATTCATCAACAATGCATCAAAGTATAAATTCCAAAGGCCAATAAAGGAATAAGTAATTTGAATACACAATATTTATCTAGTCAAACAACAAAAAAGAAAAAATATGCACTACCAGTTGTTTTAAAAGCTATTTCTCAAATATCTAGTCCATTGGTGTGACCTGTTTGTCCTTTGGTGTGATACTCCAAAGTGTCACACCATAGGACTTTTACCATCACACCATAGGACTTTTACCATCACACCATAGGACTTTTGAGCTTTTGAGTTAATTTAAAGCCATGTCGTTGCCAACTGAAATACAATTTCACCTTTAGTAAGATGCATTTTCATACATCTACATAAGAAAAAAATATGAAAAATATGCACTATTGTCAAAATGTATTTTATGGCTGTCACACCAAAGGACTACAAAACTAATACATCTTGTGGTAGCAAAACATAATTGATTGACTGAAGAACTCTGAGAGAAAAATCTAAAATCCACCCTTGCCATTGGCTTCTTAAGGGTCTAAAGTCACAATTTATGTACCGCTGGAGCTTCAACAATAGATAATTATCCACAGAATTAACCAAAAAAATGATGTCACACCACAGGACATTATTTTCTGCGACAAAGTTTCATAAGTCCATACGGTCTCAGAAAAAAAGGGAAAAAATTAAGCATTGCCACTTGCTAAAATAGACACCTTGAAAAACATGCCAGGGTTGTTTAGGCAAATGACTGAGCTTTGATTATTTATTTAAAAATGTTTTAATATGGAGAACCAGGCTTGCCTCAGTCACACCATAGGACAAATGTGACATTTGACTCAAAATTAAGTATACTTATTTAAGCTCTGGATTTATTACACATTACTTTTTCACAACAACGACATTAGTTTAATCATCTAAAGCATTGACAATTTTGGAAGCATGATTTTACTTAATTTTAAGAGCCTGCGACAGCAACATTTACACGTCACGTCATCTACCCATATGTTTGAAGGTGCTTATGTCCCTTAGCAGTAATGTTGTCATTAATCTGTGCAACTGATATAGAAAATGTGATTGTTGAGCTTCATAAGTAGGATTTTATGAGTCACTGTGATACAGACTGACACATTTTTCATCATAAATCCCTGTAACGTCTGATTTGAATATAGTCACCCTCCTTACACAAGACTTCCTTCTCCAGAGATAATCCCTAGTGTATGTTCATAGGATTTTTCCAACACATAAGGGATCAATAGCGCAAAAACACTTTCAAAACAGTCAACGGTGTCACTCAACTGTGTTACGGTCAACAGTGCAGGGGAACAAGTCGGCACTTTTTTAGGAGAAAAAAACAGAGCAGACAAAGCCATCTCCCTAGAACATAAATTATTTTGTTTGTTTGTCTGTCATTGGCAAAAACATACTCCTCCTCAACTGTCATCAGTGTTGCCAGATTGGGCTGGTTCCCGCCCAATTGGGCTGCTTAGGATGGCCGTGTGCGGGTAAAAATGGCATCTATCAGAAAAAACCTTCCCACTGCCATATAAATCAATAGAATTGGGCAGGTTTTTAGGGCGGATTTTGATCATTTTTTGGGCTGGAAATCATCAGCCTCATCTGGCAACCCTGACTGTCATACTTAATTGTAACACCATTGACGGTAACACTGTTGACATTTCAGCCATTTTTATGGTGTTGTGCTAACTGAGGACCTCAGAAGTTCCACCACAACACCTTAATCAATTCATGTATCTGTATGCTTTATCTGTGTTTTTCTACATGTGATTTCTAATTCAGATTCTTATGAATATGTTGATAACACAGTTGACAGGCAATTTTCCCGCTATGAGAACATGAAAAAGAATGGATTAAATTATGGAAGGATGGAGCTCAAAATTTACCAAAAAGTCTTCCTGTATCCTGCCAAAGAGGTTATGACATCACGTGATGTTATTCGTATGGCCTAAGACCAAACCATTACTGATTTATGGAGGAGGTTTCAGACCGTGACACTGTTAACACAGTTTTCGTGGACACACACAAAATGGCAAATTTCATGTATAATGGAAAGGACGGTGGTCTTTCTGACAGTTTTGTCATATTGTGATGATTACTGTGAATCAACATTTGCAATCGTCTTGGGCAAAACAAGTTTCTTTGCATGCTAATATGAAGACTGAATCTGACATTTGGAAAACAGGACGGCATGAAAACGCCCAAAACCAGTATTAAATATTCATTCTTGCTGAGGGAAATAATGCTATGTCTACACTTTCTGTATTATATGAAAGATAAATGTTTTCTAATGTCCAAAACATCATTGGATGCAGTTAATAGTTAGTGGAATTGCCAAATAAAATCCACGGACTTAAAAGTGTAGGCGAATTAGAGAATCACTCACATGCACATTGCAACATTGCTTTTTGTGCCATCCCTCTTGTGAGCCCCTCCCCTCCACTTGTGCTTGTTCGGCCCACAGGAGCCTACCTGGTCTGCAGGTGCAGTCCGAGGAGGAGCCCCAGCAGAAGGGAGAGCAGGGGGAGAAGGTGATGGACGTTGCCTGCCTACAGTTCCCCAACTGCGGCTCCAGCTCCAGCCCCACCGCGGGGATCGAGACCGAGACCGAGACCGAGGCCAGGCCTGACTACCAACCTCATCCTCATCCTGAGCCTCACCCTCTCCCCATCGCCAGAACCACTCATTCTAGTGGACCTGACCAGAACCCACACTGCAGGCCTGACCATAACCTTCTACTCAACTCTCGATCCGATCCCAACCCTCACTCTAAGTCTGAACGTAACTCTCATTCTAAACCTGATCCCAACCCGCACTCTAGTCCTGACCCTAATCCACACTGTAAACCTGAGCATAACCCACACTCCGGATCTGACGCCAATGCTCAGTCTAGACCTGAAGCCGACCCACACTGCAGGCCTGAATATAACTCACTCTTTAGACCTGAGCATAGCCTTCACTCTAGACATGATCATAACGCACTCTCTAAACCTGATCATAACTCACTCTGCAGGTCTGATCATAACTCACTTTGCAGGCCTGAGCATAACCTTCACTCTAGATCTGACCATAACCCACTCTCTAGACCTGACCATAAGTCACTCCCCAGGCCTGATCATAAGTCACTCCCTAGGCCTGAGCATAAGTCACTCCCTAAGCCTGAGCACAAGCCCACCCCTAGGAGCAGGCCCGGTAATCCTAGTAACCCTGGTAACCCTGGTAACCCTGGTAACCATCTCCCCACCAGCAGCTCCACTCTGCCCCCCAGGATCAGGGTCAGCTGCAGCCAGGCCTCAGCTTCCAGCGGCGCCCGCCTGCCGTCTCTCCCCAGAGCCTCGCACGGTAAGTGGCAGGCTAATCATCATGGGTACGTTTCTCGAAACCGTAGTTGCCAGCTAGTTAGAAACTTGGGTGGTTGTCAATGGTAAATTGCATTGCAAACAACAAAGTAGCTAACGTACCGTAGATAGCAACATGGTTTTGAGAAAGACAGCCCGTCTCTCCCCAGAACCCTGCACGGTAAGCGGCAGGCTAATGATGAGTACGTTTCTTGAAACCATACTCAGGGCCGGATTAAGATGGCCTGGGGCCCCTAGGCGGTAGGTTGCTGTGGGCCCCTGGAAGGCAAATTATGCGACAAGTTTACCTAGGCAGTGTCATAATTATGAGGTAGGAATTAAGGATACATGTCTACCTACGTGTACTCTACTCAACATGACACATGATTTTTTTTTCAACATTGCCTCCTGTCACAATTCCGCATTTTTTTATATTGGCCAACCAGGGGCCCATTGGCAGGTGGGGGCCCCTAGGCTGCAGCCATATCTAGCCTGTGCGTTAATCCAGCCCTGAGCGTAGTTGCCAGCCAGTTAGTAGCTTGGGTAGTTGCCAATGGGAAATTGCTTTGCAAACAACAAAGTAGCTAACGTACCGTAGACAGCAACTATGGTTTTGAGAAATACAGCCCGTGTTTTTTGTTGCCATGGCGCACGTCTGCCACCTCTCCCCAGAGTCGCACACGCTAAATGGCAGGCTAATCATATTTTCTGTTGCCATGGTCACCTGCTGTGTGGCTACGGTCTATCGAGCTCAGCTGACTCAGAGCTGCCACAGTGTATCAAATGCATTTGTGGTCGTGCTAAAGGGTTATCATTATTTATCTGTCTGTCTGTCCAGCAGGTGGAAAGACACACCACCATCTCCCTCACTGCACCAACGTGTGAGTCTGGAGCTTTATCCAGACCTGCCTGCAACACCCGCCGGGACCCCGATCCCTTATTCCTCCTCTCATATCCCGATCTCTCCTCTCATACCACAACCTCTCCTCTAATATCCCGATTCCTCCTCTCATATCCTGATCTCTCTTCTGGCCCCCTACCCAGAGTCGCTTCGATTCCAACTTCTCATCTCCGGTATTTCTGATCTTACTGTTTATCCACCTGCCTTGATAAAGGACAAGACTTCCAGACAAACATACCTGAACTCAAGCATGTAGCATATAGCAGAGATGGTGATGGTGATGATGATGATGGTGAGATGAGGATAGTGATGAAGATCATGATGAAGATGATGGTGGTGATGACGATTATCCATGATGATGATGATGATGACAACAATGATGACAACGACAACGATGACAATGATAATGAGGATGATGATTAGAGGGAGAAAGAGGAGGAAGAGGTGGAGGAGGAGGAGGAGGAGGAGGAGGAGGAGGAGTAGCAGCAGTGGTGAGGCTTCTGGAGAACAAACAAACAAAACCCCATTCACCAGGGACTGAATACCTTACTCATCGGCTCCAACAGAACTCTGGTGCCATGGTTACATGGTTACCCACTTACTATTAAATACTGTATATATCCACATGCTATGGGACACTGCTGCTTGCATTTTGGTTAAACACCATACAGACACTTTCCCTGCATATTCGTCAGAAACTTTTCATACATTTGCCTGTGCTTTTTAAGTATTGATTTTGCCTGCATTTTTTAGGTATTGATTTAGCCTGCGCTTTTTAGGTATTGATTTTAGTCGTTATCTCTAGTCTAGTATAAATGCATGCAGGGCTGTGAAATAAGCTCTATGTTTCTACGCCTCAGAAAGTGGCTCCGTAGGAACGCTGAGCCTTCAGGTAACACTAGAATGATGAGATGTGTGGGAATCGACGGATGCCCTTTGATGGAGCACTGCGGCTGAAAAGCGGGATCATCTTTGATAAAGTACTTGGGCTGAAAAGCCCTCCACAAAGAATGGCTGTGGTCTACATGAAGATGAGGAATGGCAGTACTCTACTGTGTCAACTGTCTCCTGTCCCAGACTCTCTCTCTCTCTCTCTCTCTCTCTCTCTCTCTCTCTCTCTCTCTCTCTCTCTCTCTCTCTCTCTCTCTCCCACCCCCTCTCTCTTTCTCTCTCTGTCTTTCCCTCGGTCATAAATCCTACCTTAGTATTGTAAGACTTAAAGTGTTGAGCAGTGTTGATCTATTCCGTTATGTGATTTACGGTATAGAATAGATACAGTAGATAATGCTTTGTAGGCCAGTGCTCTACTCCTATGTAGTACTGTACAGGGTAATGCTGACCAGGCTAGTGCTTTAGATAGTGTCAGGCCCTGCTCACATAGGCATTTTTTCCTCCTCAGATGCGAGAGGATGTTCCACATTATATTCCTACAGTGTGATACACTACGTAGCGTTTTTTAAACACTGCCACCAGCGTTTTATTCCCACCTTCCTTACCTGGGCACTTTTCAAGTGGACGAAATTTCTATTTAAAAGCAGCATCCTACTGTACATCAAGCGCTTTCTTTGACAGCCAACTAGTGAATGTGATCTTGAACAAACTGTTGTCATGGGGATTTAAAAAAAAAAAAAAAAACAGGGAAAAAACCCAGTCTGCTTTTTATCTAAAAAAAAAAAAACAACAACAGCCAAAAAAACCTTTGATCAAGTGTTTCCTGGAATTTAATGTGAATATCCTCCAACCTGAACTGCCAAATGTGTACAGAGACCCAGTATGATTCCTGCCCATGTGAACAAGGCTGCAGTTTCTCAGAATGTGCCACTCATCTGCAACTCTGTTGTACGGTTACTGTGCGTGTACACCAGAAACAACGAAAGCGACCGAGTAGCCGATGTCATTGACAAGTGTCGCTATGAATTTGCTGTATTCACTCTGGATGTAATTTTGATATGTTTGATTTAGCGAATCCCATAACAGCTCTGACTTGTCAGCCTGGGACATTCGGAGATAAGATATTCCAATTGTTTTTTGTCGATGCGCGTCATAGCTCATTACCATAATATTACCTGACTTTTAAACTCATTTGAAATTTGCTCTGGTTGCCCAGGTCACATCACCTCTGGCGAATTCGCTTTGGTCACTCAATTCGCTGCCCCTCCATAGAGAAATAATGGCTTCTGTTGCTCTGGTCACTTTGGCCGCTTCTGGTGTACACATACAATTAGAAGGAGCCTTGATGATAGTCGCTAACTTGACTAAGATACAGATATATTGTCCTACTGTACAGATTACATTTGCCTCTCCAGTGGTAGTGGTTACAAACTAGTCAAAGAGATGTAGATATTAGATATTTAGGGATATAGTTATTTGAAAATATATAAGGATATATAATTATTTATAGATTTTGTGATTGCTATGTGTGTGCTGTATGTCATTAAAGTCTGAAGGAAGTAACTAATCGCACAAGCTTCAGAACTGCCTTTCTTCTGTTATATTTCTCCTGAAGTAAAAGGCATTGTTCATCTATAAATTCACACAATTATCCATCAATCCATCATTGCAGTGTGAGTGCGGGAGTCTGTGTGTGTGTGTGCGTGCGCACACGTGTGTGTGTGTGCGTGCGTGCCTGCGTGCGTGCGTGTGTGCGTGCATCTGTGTGTGTGTGTCTGTGTTTACCTGGTCATTCTGGTCAGTCTTTCTCCAGGTCTAGATCTCATCTTCTCTGACGATCACATCTCTGCTCCATATCAGTGTGTGTGTGTGTGTGTCTGTGTGGTGAGATGATAAAATGGGGCATTACTCTTCAGCTCTTTGACACTATAATGTCATCTGCTAAAGGCTTCAAGTGTGTGTGTGCGTGTGTGCGTGTGCGTGTGAGTGATGTATCCTGCTGGCTGTCTACTCTCCTGTCAAAACTGCATCTGAGGAGAGAAACGTTTGACATTTTCCAAAGGTCATTGTGTGTGTGTGTGTGTGTGTGTGTGTGTGTGTGTGTGTGTGTGTGTGTGTGTGTGTGTGTGTGTGTGTGTGTGTGTGTGTGTGTGTGTGTGTGTGTGTGTGTGTGTGTGTTCCACCTTGTCTATGCTCTCAGCTGAATGCCAATGATGATGAAAGCTGATGACATCAGAGTTAAAATAATGTCATTTCCATTCCAGCTGACGACAAACCATAATCCTGTCACACACACACACACGCACACACACACAGACGTCAATCACTCACACAAACACACACAGCTAACCTTGTTCCAGTGTGTGCTCGAAATTCTGCATCAAATAGTGTGCATTTTTCACACTGTACATGAAATTAACCCTGCCCTAACCTTTAAAGCATCAAAAAGCGCAGATCGCTCATAGCTTTAGAATCTGCTCAGTGAACCTTCTTACTCTTACGTATACTGTTTTCAATGCTGACCAGAATGGTCCTGGTGCCCGTTCTAGCACCAGTAACGTTTGGAACTAAAGTGCTTACTTGCAAACTACTCACGTTCATACCGTGCTCTACCGCGCTTTACCGTATGTGACAATGTGTTACCCAGATGACAGCCATGTTCTCGTCACAGTTTGCAGAGAAAAAAAACAAGTATTTTTCGGATCGCATCACGAACTGAACCAGAACTTGAGCACACTCCTTTACAATTGCACATCTCTGAAATTCCTACGATCCTGATCGGCTCGGCTGCATGGCGGTTCGGGAGCAGGGCGAGTCTGAAAATCCTCCATACCCTTGAGAAAGGTCACAAAGCTAAGCGGAAATTCACAAGGGTCTGGCGAGAGCAAGGTTATAATAGCATGCATGAAAAGTATCCGGTTAAGTCAAGTCAAGTTGTTTTTATTGTCAACTTCTTTATTGTCAACTTCTTTACATGCGCTGGTCATGCAAAGAATTGAAATTATGTTTCTTACTAAGAGCGTTATAGGTTTGCTGTAAACAGAATGGCAACTAAGTTGTAGTGCTACTATTACTAAAGGCCCTGTCTTACTGTATGTCATAGTAGTGTAGTGATATCAAAGATTCTTTTAATTCGACTCTGGTAATGTGGTAGTTAATTTGTCAATGACTACTACACTGGTGGAACGGTGGGCATTATGGGGCTGAACCATTGAGATAAATACTGTATACTGTATATACTGTCAATGGGCTGAACACACACTAGATGCCGTATATTGCATTTCACTGGTGAAACCGTGTGCATTATGGGGATAGCCTACTGAACAAAGATGGTGGCGCCTCCCATGTCATCATGCTTTGCGTATAGCCTAGATGACACGCTGATTTGAAACGACTATCCCGTGTGTCCAACACGCCTTTGCAAGTTAAGGCGTGCTCCACAACGCCCTGTGACAGGTTAGCTTTAGGGATGGTTTAGGTTAGGGCACAGCAAAGCACATTTGCAATGCGCTGTGGCAAAAGAAAATCGCAGACACGGCGGGAAAACTGTGCAAACTTCGTCACCTGTCAAAAGTGCATGACAGCGCATTACCGTTGCGTCTCAGGAGCACGCGTTAACTTTTAAAAAATCGCACGAACACGCCGCATGCACTAGCGTGTGATACATACGCTAAGACATGATGACAGCCTCAGCGCCTGAGTGGCATCCTTATCTATGGGTGGGTGGTTGACATGACGCCCTGTTTTTACGTAACATAAGTTAAAAACCTACAAAATTGATATTTTTCCTCTTGAAAACAAATGTGAATGAAAGAAGATGTGGTACATCAGGCTTCATGTTAGTCTTAGATGAGAAGAAACATTTTTGTTCAGATTTATGGAAAGGTTTATATGTCAAATGTCCTGTGGTGTGACTGTAACATTAATAAAACCTGAAATATATACAGTTATACAGTAAACCAACAACATTTTGAATCATTCATAAAGCATTTGGCAAGATTGCATAAATATTAACGTTGTATTAAAAAATATGAGTGTGAAAAAAAAATTCAATAGGCCTACAGTAATATAATACTACAAGTTCAATTTCGTAACACAAATTGCGTCCTGTGGGGTGAGTCAGGTTTGTGGACGGGCAGCTGCAAGGCCAACTACAAGGGTCTTTAAGACAGGCTCCTAACCAGTTATACCTCAGTTATTGGAGAGTGATGTGGAAGTTTAAGGTGACTATTAACCTCTTAATATATCTACATATTGCAATGTTTCTGTCACACAATGCTTAGGTTAATTTATGGTGTCCCGTGGTGTGACTGCTCTTATGGAAGGAAAAAAGTTTTTCATGAGTGAAAATACATATTAAGGTTAAACACAATATCATTATCTAGATAGCATGAGCTCGGAGGTCAGTCACGAATACAAAATGATTAAAATGGCCACAATGCACTGAATTTCCTGTGGTGTGACTTCATGTCCTGTGGTGTGACATGCTTAGGCATTGTGTTACTCAATCCTTACTTATTTTTCATGCATCATGCAAGTATATAAGGATACCAGGAGATTTATTTGTCACATTCACACAATTATTACAAGCAATACAGTGAAACCAGGCAGTGAAATCATAGTTGTCTGCCTGTACGATGCATAGGCGTGTGTGGGTGGGGGTGGGGGTGGGGGTGCGGGTGGGTAGTAGTGTGTGTGTGGGGTGGGGGTTGAAGGAACAATAGCAGAAAGAGCATTGGGGATATGTTTGTACAGAATATGAATCATTTTATTGTATCTTGCAGAAATGTCATACCAATGATGTCACACCACAGGACACATTTTCCCAAAAATGGCA
>NC_085880.1:23275456-23280456 GCF_034702125.1 Engraulis encrasicolus
CTAACAATACACAGGCAACCAGGATGCCAACAGCCATAAGAGACTGATATCATCAGAACGCATAAGCAACAATGCGGAACACATTAATGCAGTGAGAAACACACAACAGGACATTATGCAAAAAAAAGGATACGTGAGGAGTCCATCATTAGTCCAATACATAGTCACTGAGATGGGATGGCTGGCGACGCAGCCTGGTGCCACGCCGGGGCGGGGAGTTTGTGTCGTCAGGGGTAGTGCAGGAGGACCCCGGGTCCTCTGGCGGGTCGCCTGGCACGGCAGCGGCAGGCACCGATGCAATCTCCAGGGGAATGGCAGGTGCCGGGGGAGGTACCACCTGGGGCACCTTCAGGAGTGGAGGACAGTCCTCCTCAGAAGCGTCGTCATCCCCAGAGGGACGGGTGACATCCAGGGTGGAGACTGGGACCTTGTAGCAGTCCGTCAACTTGACCCGATAAGTAAAGTCCCTAAGTTGCGAGCCTGCAAACTTGCGCAGGCCACACCAGAGACCTTCGACAGACACGACCAGGTATCTGTCACGGCTGCATGTCTTGTTCCGGTCAGTGTGGAGGTAGACAAGGTCACCCACCTCAAGCAACGAGGGGGTTAGAGTCTTTCCCCGAGGAGCCTTGGACTTCTCGCTGTGAGCATGGTTCTTCACCCTTTCTTCATGCTGTGAACGTATGAGTTCTTCATCCGCGAGGGGCAGCTGGGTGGAGGTGAACTGGTCTCTCTGTGTCCACATCTCCCGGGCAGATAGGCCACGGGATCGCAGTCTGGAATTGAGGCAGGCAGTCGCCACTGCCAGGAGCCTCGGCGATATGGGACCGCCGCGAGGCTGCTGTCGCAGCAATTCCTCACCCAACTCTTGTACAGCCTTTTCAGCGACAGGGTTCTTGTTCAGGTTCTTTGCCCGCCCCAGCTCAAGTGAGATTCTATGCTGTGCGAGGAGTGGGTCAGAGGCCAGGGCCTTGAAAGCAGGGGCCGGATCGGTCCGTATGACAGCGAATGGACCGTCAAGGGGCCTTAGTTCTATGCACAGCCTGATGAGTCCATCTCGAAGGGTCTGGCTACCCTCGTCGTCCACCAGCATCGAGACAGTGTAGGACGTCACACACTCTCGTACCACCAGCACAAGTTGCCGTGCACGTTTCATGACATCAGCAGCAAAGGCGGCACCTACTGTAGCTGGGGGCGCAGATGACGACTGTTCGTTGGCGACTTGGGGTGTATGACGGAGGGCCACACACGGATGACAGCCATCTGTGGCCCGGTGCACGGCTTTATCAAGGTCAAGGGCAAAGAAGTACCTGTCGAGTGTTTTTCTTAGCTGGTTGGCGGTGGGGTGGCTGAGCTGTAAGTGCAATGCAGTCACGAGGCCATCCAGGACCTGTCTGGGAACAATGATGCACTCCCGGCACGGAGAGTGGGGTTCTTCACGTTTTACGATCAGCAGGCCGTCTCCAGCTATCGATGCCACGCTGAGGTACCTTTTGACATCCCTGACGTCTGTCATTTTCTTAGATGGTCGGGTCCCCTGGGTAAGATGGGCATGGGTACGGCGTAAATCAGGGCATTCGGACTGGAGGGATCGCCACGCCGTTCTACTTGTGAACGGCAGTCTCACACGACCTGCCAGGACGTCATCAGTGGAGAGCAGTCTGACGACTGAATCCTGGGTGCGCTGCACAAAGGTGCACACCTGGCATGCCATGTCCGTACATTCAGGAGGGTTACGGCTAGCGAAGTCGGACGGAAGGATCGCTGCGCCAGCTACATGTCGTATTGACACTTGGAATCTGCACGCCGTGGAGAGGAATGTAGAGACTCGGGGACTTGCAGAAAACTCGCCCCTGCATAGTTTTTCGAAGGCCTGGACGCACGGCTTGCTGTCTGTGAGGAGGCATGCTTTGGTTGTCGACTGAATAATGTAGGGGCCATAATGTTTGACGGCTGCAGCGATAGCGAGAGCCTCCACCTCACAGGGCAGCCATGTTAACTGGTGGGCACGTAACTTGGCACTAAAGAAACCAGCCAGAGCAAGCTTGTCATTGCGCATCACATATAGTGTGGCAGCTATGCCAGGTCTCCTAACAGCACCATCAGTGACGATCCACAGTTGATCATCCGGGCGGGGTAGGATGACTGAACGACTGGAGGAGAGGCACTCTTTCACTCTGTTAAAGGCACAATGCAACTCTTCAGTCCACGCAACGTTGTCTTGCGAAGTCTTCCCTGCTATGGCGTCGTCCAAGGGGGCAAGGAAGGCAGAGCAATGTTTGATGACGCGGGCCATTACTTTGACTGCTCCAATGAAGGATCTCATGCCTCCCACTGATTTTGGCGGCTCACATGCAGCCAGGGTAGACACGCGGTGGGGGCTTGGCCTAAGCGTGCCCTGGGTCCACACCCACCCAAGGACGGTAGTGGAGTGTGGGTTGATGACTGTCTTAGATGCGGAGAGGCGCAGGTTGCATCGACTCAGAGCATGTAGGACACGGGTCCAGTTGTCGAACAGCTCCTCAGGTGAGTTGCCCCCGCAATACAGGTCATCGGCAAGCTTTGCCACGACGCCCGCCTGTAGCAGATCACCCAGCACGCGGCACATGAGTTCCTCGAGTGCAGTCTCTGAACCGGGCATGCCCATAGCCGAACGTGCATAGACGCGGACTCCGCGAAAGGGAGTGACCACGCCACAATACTTCATGGAGTCGCGTGACAGTGGTATTTGGTAGAATGCGTTCGTCAAGTCTGTGGCTATGAGGTGCCTCCATTGAGCAA
Organism: Engraulis encrasicolus; assembly: GCF_034702125.1. Lineage (NCBI taxonomy): Eukaryota > Metazoa > Chordata > Actinopteri > Clupeiformes > Engraulidae > Engraulis > Engraulis encrasicolus. The sequence goes on from NC_085880.1 coordinate 23,278,238, forward strand.
CTTGGCGTAGGGTGCTGTCGACATCGGGCATGAGGGATGGTTGGGGCTTTGAGTAGCGGCCGACATCAGCAAAGGCGGTCACTAGGCGATAACCACCACTCTGCTTTCTGATGAGGAAGGAGGGGTTGAGATATTCCACAGAAACACCTACATCCTCAGGCGATGGAATACGCCCAGGTGCTCTAGCTCGTCAAATTTCTGTTGCAACTCAGTGAGTTTGTCCCTGCCGTACAAGGGTAAGAGACCTTTGCGTTGTGGTGGCTCGACTGGGCCCATATTCACCTTGGCCTCGAATGGGCCCTCAGCGCCGTTGTAGCCAGAGAGAGATAGCAGGGTTGAATACCTCGTCATATTGGTCCAGCAAGGAGTGAAACCTATCTTTGACGCCAGGAGGGAGTAGGTTGTCTGGGTCTACTTGGACGCCCTTGGAATGCTGAACAGTTGCAGGTCGGACTTGGAGGTGTCGGGCCATTGGCACGGTGGTGTGAGTGTCAGGCACGGGGCTCGGGACAATCACTGTGGAGAGGGGGTCCACTTGGCAGAAATGTTGGTGGCGCTTCAGGACATACGGCTCACCTGACAAGTTTGGGATCCGGATCCTCCCTGCGACGCTGGATACCACTGCAGGGCGGGGCCAGTTGTGTGTGGTCTCGCATTTGGCCGTGTGTGTGTCCAGGCGGGGCTCCATGGCGTAGACTGTGTCCGCTGGAGCATCGGGTGGGAGGGGAATTTCAAGGAATTCACCTGGCCATATGGTGGTCGACACGGGCGGGGCACGCAATGTGATGGTGCGGCGAACCGCGTTCTCTGTGAGAGCCGTGTTCGCGGAGCCGTAGGGGAACACAGCACCATTAGCTAGGGTAATCAGTCTCTTGGCAGGGCGCACTGAAATGTCATTTGAGGACATGAAGGGGGTGCCTGCGAGTATGTCCACATCCAAATTTTCCACAACTAGGCCGTCAAAGTGGAACTTATTGGCACCCCGGTTGAATGTGAGGCGGGTCTCGCCCACCACCTTCATGGGAGAGGAACCATCGGCTTGGTGGGCAGACTGGGAGCTGGGGGTCATGTGAGCTCCAAGGCGGTGCGCAGCAGACAGTCTTATTATGTTGCAGGTGGCGCCAGTGTCGAGGATAATGCGTGCATGGTGGTGCTTGTGGAAGGTATCGATACAGTATATGGCGATTGTCTGACCTGGACGGCACGGGCAGTATGGGGTGGCTCAGGGCATATAGGAGGAGGTGGCTCGTCATCAGAGCACTCCTGGTATGTGACTGGGTCCATGGGGTTTTCGTCGAGCACAGAGACAATCTGTCTGGCTTTGAGCATGAATTTTCTGTCTTGTTCGGGTAGGTATTTGCATGAGCTGAGAAAGTGCACATTATTTTGGCGGCCTGCTTGGGTGCACAGGGGGCATGACTTTTCACGCGGGCCTGGCCGCATTGGCATTTTAGGGGCAGCAAAGGGGAACTGACGGGGTACTGTGCCACTGTATGTGCGGTTAGAGGCAGCTGCACGCATAATTTTGGCATCGTCAGCTGCACGGATTTCAGAGAGTAGGGAATCAAGTGCTTGGGAAATCTCTGGTTTGATAGATGCCAATGTGCGAGTGCGCAGTTCAGTGCCATATCTTTGCTTGACAAGTTTAGGTAGGTCAGTATGAATTAAACGCAGCCAAGTCATGACTACAAAATTTTCAAGGGAATGGGACAGCTCTTCATCCTCAGCCAGGGCAACGCCATGGTGGGTTAAACCGGCTGCTTTAAGGAGGCTATCCTCTGTGAAGGCCATAAGTCGCTGATACAAGTCTTCAGCACGTTCATCAGCTTCTAAATGAATGTCCACAAAGTCAATGAGCTGAGCCCCTGTGGTTTGGAAGCCGTAATGTAACCGAATGGCTTGCCATATGCTCTCAATGGACGTGGAATTTTGACAATGGTGTTACGGGAGATCACAGGGCAATAATTAGCAACTTGACCTAGCATGAGTTCTAACTGGCGGACTTTATGTTGAGCAGTCCGCCTGCGAGCTGCAGGAATTGCCTCACCATCGTCCTGAAATCCTCTGAGAGGGGTATCACGGCTCTTCTTACCCCATGCTGTGCCATCGATGAGGAAAGGAGCGAACACCGGATCCAGTGAGAGTGTGTACAGTAGGTTTTGTTTCCAGTTTTCGAATGAGTTCAGAGTCTCGTGCTTGGTCAGGCACCACTGTTTCGG
>NC_085880.1:23287956-23295456 GCF_034702125.1 Engraulis encrasicolus
TTTTACTGTAAATATCTATCATGTCATTACAGCACAACAGTGATTTTTTTTATTAGAATTTCTTACATTCTGCTGTGATTTTGAATTAAATGTGTCGAATCAAATCTGATTTTTAAATCAGGAAACAAGTAGACAAATTGGATATCTTGATCTACTACATCTGAGTTTGGGGTAGTTTCGTGTAGATGTGGCAGTGGGGGTGTGTAACAAAGGTAGGCTATTTGGTTTGAGCTTAAGCTGTTTATATAAATATCTTCCTAGTTCAGACCAGTGTTCCATGCCAATGAGCGTTAAGGAGGATATTTTATTTGCGACTGAATAATCATGCGATCAGTTTCTATTAGTCAACTTTTAAAGGGGTTCCAGGTAGGATTAAAATTTTAATTAATCACGGTCCCGAGTCAGGCGATGCTTGTGCGAGTCATTAGTAAGTGAGCGATGACTCTCGCGGCCGCTTCCACTGCCCGCTGTCAGAAAACCCCACATGCAACTTTTGACAGCGTCAGACCGAACGAGTGTTGTGGGAAACAGTTTATATTTGAAACATCGCTTTACATAACGTATTCAGATTTGTATCAACTGCTGGCATTCCGTGATGAAAAACTCACAGCGAGTTGATTTGAGCAGCATTTTTTCATTACGGTGGAGATTTTGAGACATGCATGCCACGGGCGCCGCGCAAATGACGTCATACTCCCTCGTGCCCCTTTAAAGAAAGAAAAACTGACGAATGGCTAACTGACCCAGCAATAATCTATAAATGGCAGCTGTTGTGAGGTTAGATGCAGACAGATGACAGGAGTGTGAACTGGGGACCAAAATAAATCATCTTCCATGACCCAGGTCCTGAGTCAGTCCTAGGGAAACAAAAATTGAGACCACTCACACACATGCGGCATGCCACATCTGGACATTGCAGCACCCTAATTTACCAGTAGGTGGCTCTATTATACCAACAGTAGAAACACAAGGGCCTAGCTAGCTGAATATTTATTCTAGGGTGTAGAGTAGTTTGGTGTATTTAGGTAGTGGGAAAATTAAGTGTATTGGTAATATAGCTTTTTACATATGTATTTCTATTATTACTGTTGATATCAATATCTATCCAATCAGGATTGGAGAGTAATAAAGGATAAATCAATCTATCTATCTATCTATCTATCTATCTATCTATCTATCTATCTATCTATCTATCTATCTATCTATCTATCTATCTATCTATCTATCTATCTATCTATCTATCTATCTATCTATCTATCTATCTATCTATCTATCTATCTATGTCAGAAAGTGAAGGAATAGTTGAGTAAAATATTAATGAATAGGTGTGTGTTACTGAGTGGTTCTGAGACACACACTAATGATCACACACACACACACACACACACACACACACACACACACACACACACACACACACACACACACACACACACACACACACACACACACACACACACACACACGTGCGCGCGCACGCACAAAGACACTGTACGCATATAGATACACACAGAGAGATGAGAAGTTGAGAAGTCCAGCCATGCTTGAAGTATTCCATTAAAATTGTGCACTGGAAAATCTGCTGACCTCTCAAATGTCAGCATAATAAAGTTCAATCCATTTGACAACATAGTATTAAGTAGTCTTGCGTAAAGAATGTAAGTTATACACAGTGTTAAATTAAGTCCTAATAAAGAATTGTTAGAGTTGTTCCATCTTGATTGACTGTTTCTTCATTGTACTTACAGTCTTTTCAACAACCATTGCAACTCTCCACCCCAATCTTCTTGGGGGCTACTTGAAATGTTCACAAATGTTTTGGGTCCACCTCTGGCTCAACAAACACTACAAATCAAATGAGTAGTCAACAGCAACAACACACACGCACGCACGCACGCACGCACGCACGCACGCACACACGCACGCACGCACACACACACACATACACACACATTACTTAGATTCCTAGAAAATGATTTCAAGGCCCACTTGTAACACCTTCAGTGTGCCCTGGTCCACAGTTTGAGAATCAGAATGGTCTATCTTATTTTTTACAGTAATACTAAGGGGGGCATTGGCAGCTTATGATGAGCTCACAGGGGACGTTGGCAGGCTTATGATGAGCTCACAGGGGGCGTTGACAGGCTTATGATGAGCTCACAGGGGCGTTGGCAGGCTTATGATGAGCTCACAGGGGGCATTAGGAGGTTTATAATGAGGACAGGCGAGGCGCTCAAAAATGGTTGATAGAGTAACCACTGCGCTACTGGAACGGCGTGCAATACGGACACCAATTTTGGTGACAGTGAGATTACAGTATTTCTCAACAGAATTATCATTCTCAAAACGTCTTGTTCAATTGTGACTTCCTGCTGTTATCTGTGCACATGGTAAAATACGTTTCTCATAGTTTTCAGCATTTAGCAAATGCTTTCATCATCATGCATATGGTTGTGTACAATTCTCAGCTTTTTTGTACATTAGCAATTGCTTTTGTCATATCACTCAAAAAGCATTGTCACTGAATACACAAAACTATCTCAAACCCCAAAACATTTAGGCCCTATGTCATAGTATACGTCTTGACATGCAAAATGATTTGTTAAGCACTGTATAATTTCCATTGGATTTGTGTCTATAAATGTGATCTGAATTGGTGAATTGCTCGCAGGTAAATATTGACTCTCTCTAATCAAAAGCAGTAGAAGGGAAAGAGGAAAAAAGCATGCAATACAACAATAAGCACTGCACTGCATTACATTACTCTATGCCTCATGTGCCCTTTATAATTACGCTCCACGCAAAATTACAATATTTCCCTAGAATTTCACAAGACAGTAGGTGCACTTTATACAGTATCAGTGTATTGTTTCAAATTTATTTTGCTTTACAGTTCTATATTTTTTTCCACATGGGCCTGCAAGACAAGTAAAAAGGGGTGGTAGAGGGCGAACTTTGACACATCAATCAGAGTTGACTATTTTTTTTGATTTTGCAATGAGAAAACCTTTCAATAAATATGTCATACTCTAAATGTATATCTAGTACAATCTTACCTCGTCTATGTACAGTCCCAAGAAAAAGTTTGTACACCCTTTGAAATTTCTTACATTTCTGTCAAAATGTATCATAAAACATGGTCTGATCTTCCCGGAAATCTCAAGAAGGAACAATCAGAGTCTGCTTTAATTAATTCCACCCAAACATTTACATGTTTTCAAATTTTCATTGGCCATAAGATGTAAACATTCACAGGACAGCCAGGCATAAGTAAGTACACCCTTGCATTCAATAGGTTTTAACCCTAAATTAGTCGCAATAACCTCAACCAGATGTTTCCTGTAGTTGCAGATCAGATTAACAAAACAATCTGGATGCATCTTGTCTCCCTCTTCTTTAGAGAACTGCCTCTCATCAGCAAGGTTTGTGGGATGTCTGGAGTGCATAGCTTTCTTGACTTCATGCCATATAATCTCAATTGTTTTTTGTCAGGGCTTTGCCTGGGCTATTTCAGAATGTGTATTTCATTATTATGAAGCCATTCTAAAGTCGATTTGCTTCTAAAGTATGGGTTGTTGTCACATTTCAGGACCCATACTCTTGTGTGCTTCAACTGTGTGACAGACTTCCTCACGTTTTTTTCTGTATAATATCACAATAAACTTGAGTTCATTGTTCCACTGATAATAGCAAAATGTCAAGGGCCAGAGGCAGCAAGGTAGCCGCATATAATGATGCTCCCGCCACCATACTCAGAAGAGGAGATGTAACCAAGAATAGCTAAAAATGGGATTCATTCTGCCAATCTAAAATGAATGGGGTTTCTGTCCAAAAAAATATTGCTGCACCTAAGAGGTTTGCGAAAAAGCATTTATATGCTTCATAGAATTACTGCAAAATATTCTGTAGACCAACGTTGAAACCAAAGTTGAATTGTTCAGGGGAACACACAATGTCATGTTTGGAGGAGAACTGGAGAACCACACCTTCAACAAAACATCATCTCCACCTTTGAGTATGGTGGCGGGAGCATCATTATATGCGGCTACCTTGCTGCCTCAGGCCCTTTTCAGTTTGCTATTATCAGTGGAACAATGAACTCAGAAATTTATCAAGATATTTTACAGAAAAAAGTGAGGTAGTCTGTCACACAGTTGAAGCACACAAGAGGATGGGTGCTGAAATGTGACAACAACCCATACTTTAGAAGCAAATCGACTTTAGAATGGCTTCATAATAATGAAATACACATTCTGGAATCGCCCAGTCAAAGCCCTGACAAAAAACAATTGAGATTATATGGCATGAAGTCAAGAAAGCTATGCACTCCAGACATCCCACAAACCTTGCTGACAAGAGGCAGTTTTTTAAGGAAGAGGGAGACCAGATGCATCCAGATTGTTTTGTTAATGTTAGGTTTTGTGACTTTTCTTGGCCTCTAGGGGGCACCCTTGCATCCTTGCCATGTTTGTTTTGACAGCTTGATTTGTGTTTGTTTTGACAGCCATGTGCTTCCTTGTTTTGATGTCATGTGATGCTTTGCTTTGATAGTCATGTGATTTGTGCCCCACCTGTTTTTGGTTTACTTTCCCTCCAATTCTTAATTGCTAATTACCTTGGGTATTTATTCCGCCCTGTGTTTTGTTCTTGTCACTGAGTCTTTGTGCTGGTTGAGGGTGAGTCACTTGCATTCTTTGAAGAATACTTTGGAATTACTTTTTGCTTTCTTGAATCTTTGCCTTCGTTATTTTTTGGACTTTGAAATCTACTTTTGTTGAACTTAATCCTGGAACTTGCCACTCGAAGCTTTTTGTTTGAAATTATTTGGATCCTCTGTGCGTTTGGATTTTACTTTATTTTTTGGAAACCTTGATTGCCTTGAATTGGACATATCTTTTGCATGCTGTGGATTTTTCCTGGACTTTGCCAAATTAAACCTTTTTGAACTTGATCCTTGTTTGTCAGTCCTCTGCATTTGAGTCATTTCTCTGTTTTGCCAAGGGGGTGTTCACTGCATTAGGCCAGTGGCCAGGGTCTCAGTCCCAGCCCAACCCTAACAGAAAGACTCAGTCATGACTGACTCAGCAGAGGCTTCTCTGACTGGCAACCCAGCAGAGGTTCAGAACATAATTGCCGCTTTAACAAGCTTTGGTGCTACCATGGATACTCATGGACAAGCATTGATGAAACAAGAAGAAACCCTTGCTCGCCACGATGAAATGTTACGTCAAATTGGGAATGCCCTAGCACAGTTGACTCCTCTACCTTCGTCTCCTCCTCATGTTCACCCTTCTGCTCCACCTGGTCCGGTCTCTGTCTCTGATCCATCGTCTGCTCCAGCTCCAGTGCCAGCTCCTGTGCCTCCTGCCACGCTACCTACTACACCTCATGAGCCCCGTCTTCCTGCACCACCGAGGTATGATGGCAAGCATGGTGAGTGCCGAGAATTCCTTACGCAATGCCAACTCACCTTTGAGCTCCAGCCGGCCACCTACACTTCTGACCGCAGCAAGATTGCATATGTAGTGACATTGTTGGCTGATAAGGCACGCGCTTGGGCAACCTCCATTTGGCAGAGACAGGGACCTGAGTGTTCTGATTTCAAAAAATTTATGGAGGAGATGCTTCGTGTCTTCGATCAGTCAGACATTAGCCAAGATGCAGCTAAGAAACTCATGTCCATTCGGCAGGGAAGAGGTAGCGTTGCAGACTATGCCATCTCTTTTCGTACACTTGCAGCAGTCAGTGGATGGAATGATACGGCCCTGGTTTCGGCTTTCCACCATGGCCTATCTGACCCCATTAAAGATGGTCTGGCGTCTATAGGTTGCCCTACTGTACTTGAGACGCTGATCTCTCATGCCATTCGCCTTGACAACAGAATTAGGGAGCGTAGTCGAGACCCAAGCTTTCCTTATCTCACTGCTTCATCCTGGAGTTCACCCACCTCCGCCAGTGACTGTCCTGAGCCCATGCAAATTGGCCGTACTCGCCTCACCGCAGCTGAGAGGGAGCGCAGAAGGAGGGACAAGTGCTGCCTCTACTGCGGCAAACCTGACCACTTCCGAGCAGCATGTCCTGAGCTCTTGGGAAAAGGACCGTCCCGTCCAGCCGAGGGAGAGTTGTGACGGGGACCACCCTCTCTCCCGAACTTCCCGGCCAAGGAGTCTACATCCCTGTCTCCATCTCATGGGGTGAGTCTATCCATTCCTGCCAAGCATTGTTAGACTCCGGGGCGGCTGGTAATTTCATAGATGTCCATTTTGCCCGAAGAATCAATGTCCCCACTGTTCCCCTTGAAGTTCCATTGTCCGTTTCTGCTCTAGATGGCCAGGCTTTAGGTGATGGTAGAGTAACCCAAGTAACTTCCCCAGTTGTTCTCAAGTTCCAAGCTCACCGAGAAGAAATATCCTTGCACCTCATTAATTCTCCAGAGTTCCCTGTAGTTTTGGGCTTCCCTTGGCTTACCCGCCACAACCCTCATATAGACTGGGCAACAGGCCAGGTTGTGGAATGGAGCCCTACATGCCATGCCTCTTGTCTGCTCTCTAGTTCCCCTGTGTCTCCTGCCGAGCCCCCTGATCTCACAGAGTTATCTCAAGTGCCCCCAGAATACTGGGATTTGAAGGAAGTTTTTAGTAAGAGCAGGGCTTCCACTCTCCCTCCTCATCGTGCCTATGACTGTGCCATAGACTTGCTTCCTGGTGCTACCCCTCCTCGTGGCAGGCTGTTTTCCCTTTCTCAGCCAGAGCGTAAGGCCATGGATGAATATATCAAAGATTCCCTATCTTCTGGTTTCATCCGACCCTCCACCTCGCCTGCTGGTGCGGGCTTCTTTTTTGTCAGTAAGAAAGATGGGGGATTGCGGCCATGTATTGACTACCGAGGTCTAAATAAGATAACAGTACGCAACCGCTACCCTCTGCCGCTGATGTCCACTGCATTCGACCTGCTCCAAGGCGCTACAGTCTTCTCTAAGTTGGATTTGCGGAATGCATATCACCTCATTCGTATCAGACAGGGTGACGAATGGAAAACTGCCTTTAACACCCCATCAGGACACTATGAGTACCAAGTTATGCCTTTTGGGCTTACTAACGCACCAGCAGTCTTCATGGCCCTTATCAATGATGTCCTGAGGGATATGATCAACAAATATGCTTTTGTTTACCTTGACGACATATTAATATTCTCCAAGACCTTGAAAGAACACCGCCAACATGTCCGCCAAGTACTTCAGAGGCTACTCAAGAACTGTCTGTTTGTGAAAGCCCAGAAATGTGAATTCCATGTGCCAGAGGTCTCCTTCCTGGGCTTTACTGTGCGGACAGGACAACTCCAGATGGATCCAGTCAAAACCCTGGCCGTCCAGGGCTGGCCCACTCCCAGGTCAGTGAAGGAAGTTCAGCGTTTCTTAGGTTTCGCTAACTTCTACCGCAAGTTTGTCAGGAACTTCAGTTCCTTGGCAGCTCCCATCTCTGATCTCACCAAAAAGACAGC